>NC_069502.1:516205290-516266579 GCF_027579735.1 Bombina bombina
CTGCACGTCGGACCGGTGGTGGCGAGCCATATGTGGCTGAACTTTGTGAATATGAGGTTCAGCTGCGGGAGAAGCTGGGAGCAAACGGTCGGTCTGGATTTAGTGGGGCATGATACTGACGAGTTGGCAGGTAAGATGATATTACTTTAAATCTTCATGTTGCACATTTTTGTGATTGTTCCATCAAATGTTTATTAAAGGGACATAACACCAACATTTTGTATTTTATAATTTAAAAATAGAATTTATTGTAGAACATCATTTTAAGTTAATTATATTATCTAATTTGTTTTATTCTATTCAGATTATTTGATGAAAAGCATATCTATATATGCTCAATAGCTGCTGATTGGATGATGCACATAGAAGCATCATGTGATTGGAACAACATTGTGCATTGCTTTATCTTCAAATAAGGACATGTTACAAATAGAGAAAAAAGAAGATATGAAAGTCAATAGAAATGTGTTTTACATTTATATTCTCAATCGGAATCATGAAAGAAAGATTTTCGGTTTAGTGCCCCTTTTAATATCATTATGTGCAATATTACTCATATTTTATTTCATGTATTTTGTTGAAGCATCTACCAGTGCAGCAGCTGCTGTTGCTGCTGATGCTGAAGCCGATAGTGAAGATGCTGCAGATGGCGATAATATACTGCTATTGCCCGTCAGTATCCACACTGAATCCAGCCACAGCTTCTCCTCGGCCGCCACGCACCCGGACATTATGTGCAGCACCCCTGATGTAGCAAGCATTGGCCGATCTACAGGTATGTTTAATATTATTAGCTTGCTTTGAATTTGTTTTCACTTGTCTGATTGGTCTAAGTTCTAAATATGTATATTCATTTTTATTTATCTAGTTGATGTCCGAAGGGCTTTAGGACCACCTCCAAGATCTACGATTTCCTCCTCAGGTAAAAGAAAAAATAACAATAGAATGTTAGCTTATTATCTTTCTTTGAAAATCCTGAATGTAAGCTTAAAAGACAGGCCATTTTGGATTTAGAACCTGGGTTCCGCTTTTTCATTGTTGTCTATATGTAACCATCCAATCAAAAAACGGTCGACATTTTATTGAAAAATAATGTGCCTGCTTGTATTATTATTTTGTATAGATTTTCAAGGAAATATAAAAAGAAAAATAATCATTATTGATAATAGGATTTACTAATAATCTTGCTTAATATGTAATGATCTATCTAAATCATGTAAGTTTACTTCTTTCTAGACTATCACTTTGATGATCATTACACATATTTTAATTTACAACTCTTTAGAAATTAAAATGAATTTAAGGTTTGGATAATGACCTGTGTATTGCATGACCATTCTTTGAGGCCTATTTACAAAACAACAGTGCGGATCAGGTAAAACAGACATAGCTGAATGTGTAGAGCAATACGTTCTCAGAAATCAGAGCAGGTGGACAGGGTTATGGAGCAGGGGTCTTTAGACTGTTGCTTCATAAGAGTTGTTTTCAAAGAGTCAGTATACTCCCAATAAACACGGCCCTTAAAGCTACATACGGAGCTTGATAAATGGACCTCTATCTCTCTCTCTGTCTCTCTCGCTCATGTTTTAACCGACAAATGTAGTTGTAGGTACAAAGTTTATTGCGAGCATCCAGGCTTTACACAACATGCATTTATAATCATACGTATAAAGAAAGCTGCTCCATACACTTGACGCTATTCACCACAATTGAGTCTGATCTTGTTTATTGAACAACACAGTGCTGACGGCCCATTGTCCGTGACTCTGAAGGGGGCATTCTCTACATTCAGTGAGTTATTGTGGACATGATCTGCACTGTTGGATCATGTCCAACATAAAAAAAAAAAATAGGCCTAGAATATATTCGCTGTGCAACATCATTGTCAATACTCAAGCTTATAACACCATTAGTGGTGCTTGTAATCATGTCATTGATTAATAAACAGAATAAAACGATTTTGATATTGTTGAATTTATAACATTGATGTGTTAAAAATGATGTGGTACGGTCATTAATTCTAAAAAATGTTGAATATGATATATTTTTGATACTAAGCCACTTTAAAAGTATAAATTAATATACACATTCTTATTTATTTTATACATTTCAGATAACATACAATATACAAATCAGTAATGTTAAAATACTGTGTCTTACCAATTTGATTGTGTTATGATTGATTTAAGATATATGTTTAATATCATATGCATTTAATACTTCCAATGACATTAAGTTAACTAACAATATATATTTCCTTTTTCATTTCTTTAGATGCCGAGCGCGCATTACTGACTTCAGAGGAGATCGACTGTTGTCTTCGTGAGCTGAGAGATTTCACAGAGGAGTCGTCCCTGGGAGAGAACCTATGTCCAGAATCACAGGATCAGGGACTCTCCCAGGGAACATCAGAAATAGGTTCTCTCAGCCGTTCTGCCCCTCCTGACCCCGAACAACCAGCTGCTTTGGACCCTGGTGACCCTCATGCCCCTGTTGGTCATGCCCCATCAGCTCATGGCCGTGCTGATCCTGGCCACCGACTGCCTCGCATCACTGATGAGGAGGCAGTCGGGGAAATGTTAGATCTGGCCAGGCAGTACCGGGCAGAACACCGTGAGTTGCGTGGGGCATTACACTTATCTATTGACCAACAGGGGCAGATATTAGATCGGGTCATCTCAGTAGATAGGGAAAGATTAGATATAGAAAGGGAAAGGTTTAGAGTAGAACCAGCTAGATTAGATTTAGAGAGGGAAAGATTTGAATATGAGCGACGTAGGGACAGTATCAGAATAGAGTTAGAGAGGGAAAAATTAGAATCCAATAGACGTAGGGATAGTTGTAGATTTGAATTAGAGAGGGATAGGTTAAATTATGAAATGCAGAGGGATAGTGATAGGTTAAATTTTGATAGGGAAAGATTAGCTTTTGATAGGGCCAGAGCAGCTGAAGACCAGCTAGAACGGCAGCGTCGGGAGAGGGTGGACGAAGACAACAGGGTTTTAAATCGTCAGATGATTTTAAACTTTGGGAGAAGGGGAACAAGGGAGAGATCACCCCCCCCCCCCTCTCTCCCTCACCCAAAAGAAAAAAGATTAGGGTGTTTTAATGTGCTCATTTTATTAGGGTTTTTAATATAATTTTAGGTTTCAATTTTTAAAAAATTTGAAAATATGAATAAAATATTTTTAAGTTTTTAACTAAATGTCTTGATGTTTTTATGATTTTTAATTTAAAAATATGAATTAAATATTTTTAAATTATTAAATATTTTTATGTTTTTATTATTTTTAATTTAAAAATATGTCGACAATATTTTTAAATTTTTATATTTTTTTCTCTTTTTATGAGTATTAATGTAAAAATATGAATAAAACTTTTTTTTTTTTTTTAAAATAAAAATATATTTTTAAACATTAACAAATGTGTTTGTTATTACTTGATTCGCACGTTACAAATGACTGATGTTCTAATTGAATGCATAAGTAATATATTAAAGGGACACTAAAATCAAAATCTTTCATGATTCATATAGAACATACAAATTTAAACAACATTACAATTTACTTCTATTATTTATTTGGGTTAATATTTTAGATATACTGATTTGAAGAAAAAGCAATGCACATGGGTGAGCCAATCACATGAGGCTTCTATGTGCTACAACCAATCAGCAGCTACTGAGCATATCTAGATATGCTTTTCATCAAAGAATATCAAGAGAATAAAACAAATTAGATAATAGAAGAAAATTAGAAAGATGTTTAAAAATGCATTATCTTTCTAAATCATGAAATAAAAAATGTGGGTATCATGGCCCTTTAACTACTCTTATTATTAAATGTTAAATTTAATAAACATATTACATTTTCTTTTCTTGGAAGATTGATAATATTGAGATTTTGGATAAAAAAAGTTATTATAATAAAGTGAACTTGAATCAATATTTATATTTTAAATATTAATTGTTAACATGTGATATTCACATATTAAAACACTTTTGATAATTGTTTTGATATCTTTATTTTAAAATTAAAGTCCATAACCTTGGACAGAACTTATTTATTGGTGGATGAATGTATACACCAATCAACAAGAACAACCAAGGTAGTTAAACAAAATGGGTTGGCATCTAAAGTTACAAAAATGATTATTTTTATAAATATATAAAGATTAGTTTTAAGAAAAAATGAAAAATTAATAATTTGATTACATTTGTATGCTCTATATAAATAACACATAAAAAATGATTAAGTTCGGGGGTCTCTTTATTAGTTAAAACATTTGAAAAAATATATTTATAGAGATAAAACAAACTTAATAAATAGAGATATTGAAAGATAGAGGGTTTGTGTTAGAGAAAGAGGGAGGGTTTGTGTTAGAGAAAGAGGGAGGGATTGTGAGAGAGAGATGGATTGAGGGAGAGAGAGAGAGAGAGAGGGGCGATTGTGTGTGAGAGAGAGAGAGAGAGAGGGGTGATTGTGTGAGAGAGAGAGAGAGAGAGAGAGGGGCGATTGTGTGAGAGAGAGAGAGAGAGAGAGAGAGAGGGGCGATTGTGTGAGAGAGAGAGAGAGGGGCGATTGTGTGAGAGAGAGAGAGAGAGAGAGAGAGAGAGAGAGAGAGAGAGAGAGGGGCGATTGTGTGAGAGAGAGAGAAAGAGAGGGGCGATTGTGTGAGAGAGAGAGAAAGAGGGGAGAGAGAGAGAGAGAGAGAGAGAGAGAGAGAGAGAGAGAGAGAGAGAGAGAGAGAGAGATTGTGCGGGGGGAATGTGAGAAAGAGAGAGAGAAAGAGAAAACATGTGATGTAGATAAAGACAGACAGCACAAAAAAAACATGTATACATGTATAGAACTGTAGTGCATTGCTGCTAGGTCCATTATTGAAAAAAATAATTGTATCTTAGATTTTATATTATTATAATGTGACCGTTAAAATTAATATACATAACATTGAGATCATGCACGTTAAAGGGACAATGAACCAATGAATTTGTTTTATTTTTTATGCAGATAGAGCATGACATTTTAAGCAACCTTTTAATTTACTAATATTCACTGACGTTCTTCATTATCTTGTTCGATTAATTGTAAATGCAAGAATGTAATTATTGATTCTGGAACATTTATGGTGATAAACCTGTTTATTCTAAAATACAAGTATGCCTAAATAAATTATATAAAATGGTCATTTTTAAAAAAATGAAATACAGATTATTCACACATTAATAAATATTTCTTGTTATAGCCTTACAAATAACAAAAGAGTCAAGTGTAGAGCTTTAAAAAATTTGTTTAATGAGATTTTATTAAACATGTGTCTCATCAACTTTACATTAAACAATAGCAACATTTTCAAAAATAAACCATTTTCAATCAATGGCTTTACAATGATATACAATTTCATTCATAGAAAAATGAAAATATTTGCTCAAAGGTAATCAAAAATATATCAGCTTTTAGATTACAAATAATAATGTAAAGTAAAGAAAAACACAAATAAAAACTGTATGTTGCACAATCAACCTTCTTGCCCAAAAAACCCCTGGATATAGACTGATCGAGCTTGGACACCCAGAGCATTGTGCTCCATGTCTGGGTCAATGAATTCACCATATTCATTGTCCAAGCTCTCCATATCTATATCCGGGATTTTTAGGGCAATATTGTGCAACATACAGCAAACCATAAAAATTAAGGAGACTTTGGAGGGGGCGTACTGAAGGACACCGCCAGAGATGTCCAAGCAGCGGAAACGGCTCTTCAGCACTCCAAAGGTGCGCTCAATGACAGATCTTGTTGCCTTGTGTGCACGGTTGTAGCGCACCTCTTCCACTCCGTTGGGGTTGTGGACGGGTGTGAACAGCCACGGAAGACACGGATACCCAGAATCACCTGAAAAAACAAAATAGAGAATTGACATTAGCAATAATAATGACTAAAATATTTCATATACATATGGTTAAAGCATTGTTTTTCAAACAATGTGCCGTGGCACACTAGTGTGCCATGTCAGAGATCCTCAGGTGTGCCGTGGCTGACAACAGTGCGGTTGTGTACCTCTTTAAAAACTCTAAATATTGGGAGGTATTTGATGGTATCATCAGGCATCATTTACAACCATGACATTGACATTCATTCACAGACAATCACTATGATTGCTTGTGAATGAGTGTCAATATGTCATGTATATTTTGTAGGAGGCATGGCATGACAGCACAGTACAGTGTGTGTGTGAATATATATATATATATATATATATATATATATTCATATATATAAACATATATATATATATAAAAACACATATATATATACACGTAAATATAAATAAATATATATATCAAATATATATATATATATATATAATATATATATATATATATATATATATATATATATATATATATACACACACACATATATATATACTGTATAAGGCTACAATGTATGATTTTGTAACATTTTTAAATGTAATAAAGTGTGCCACGGACAATAAAAGGTTTCAAATCACTGGGTTAGAGTATGTAATAGATATTTACCGATCAGGATTCCCTCTGGCATTTGGCCCTCCTGGAACCGATGGTAGATGGCAGAATTCCGGAGGACGAAGGAATCGTGATTGCAGCCAGGGAGTCCAGATCGAACACTCATCACCCTCAACCTGGCGTCACAGATGACCTGGATATTCAGCGAGTGATTGAATTTCCTATCCCGGTAGGGCTCTTCTTCATCCCTGGTAGGCTGCACTAGGATGTGAGTGCAGTCGATGGCCCCAATACCCTTGGCAATCCAGCTCGATGGTAGAACTGGAGCTTGACAGCATGCCACTCCTCCGGTGTGTTTGGGAAGTGGACATGATGGACTAGGCGTCGGTGCAAAGCATCCAGGACAACCTTCAGATGACGTGAGAAGGTTGTCTGGCTCATACCAATGCCTAGACCTGTCACAGCCTGGAATGACCCAGTTGCCAAGAAATAGAGGACCGCAAGAAGCTTTACCATTCCAGGGATTGCCCTCGTTCTTCTAGTGAGTGGCTCGAGAGAGTCCGCAATCTCGACATAGAGCCTCTCAATAGAGGCCCTATCCAGTCGAAATCGACGGATCACCTCTCGGTCACTGAGGGCATGGAGCCCAATCCTTGGGTAGAAAACCCTTGGCACTCGCCGGCGTCTTCCATGTTGTATTGCAGCCATCAACACCCGTCTTGCCCTGCCTCTCCTTAATAAAAGAACAAAATTGACAACATTGAGGATGTCCATCCTCAAAGAACCAAACAATAATAATGAAAAGCAGTGATTGAACAGCCCCTTTTATAATGCCTAGTTTCACAGATGTGAACGTTTTCAGTAATTTACTAAATTGGTGCAGCAATCATGACCCAAGACATGACTTGCACATTTCGTTAAGTAACGCGTCATATAACGCTCAATTAAAGTGACTAATTGATCAACTACTAAATACTAGTGACGTATATGTCTTTTTTATCGCGTCATTTGACGAGCACAATATGATGTTCATACAGATTATTCACACATTAATAAATATTTCTTGTTATAGCCTTACAAATAACAAAAGAGTCAAGTGTAGATCTTTAAAAAATTTGTTTAATGAGATTTTATTAAACATGTGTCTCATCAACTTTACATTAAACAATAGCAACATTTTAAAAAATAAACCATTTTCAATCAATGGCTTTACAATGATATACAATTTAATTCATAGAAACGAAAATATTTGCTCAAAGGTAATCAAAAATATATCAGTTTTTAGATTACAAATAATAATGTAAAGTAAAGAAAAACACAAATAAAAACTGTATGTTGCACAATCAACGTTCTTGCCCAAAAAACCCCTGGATATAGACTGATCGAGCTTGGACACCCAGAGCATTGTGCTCCATGTCTGGGTCAATGAATTCACCATATTCATTGTCCAAGCTCTCCATATCTATATCCGGGATTTTTAGGGCAATATTGTGCAACATACAGCAAACCATAAAAATTAAGGAGACTTTGGAGGGGGCGTACTGAAGGACACCGCCAGAGATGTCCAAGCAGCGGAAACGGCTCTTCAGCACGCCAAAGGTGCGCTCAATGACAGATCTTGTTGCCTTGTGTGCAGGATTAAAGCGCACCTCTTCCACTCCGTTGGGGTTTTGGACGGGTGTGAACAGCCATGGAAGACACGGATACCCAGAATCACCTGAAAAAACAAAATAGAGAATTGACATTAGCAATAATAATGACTAAAATATTTCATATACATATGGTTAAAGCATTGTTTTTCAAACAATGTGCCGTGGCACACTAGTGTGCCATGTCAGAGATCCTCAGGTGTGCCGTGGCTGACAACAGTGCGGTTGTGTACCTCTTTAAAAACTCTAAATATTGGGAGGTATTTGATGGTATCATCAGGCATCATTTACAACCATGACATTGACATTCATTCACAGACAATCACTATGATTGCTTGTGAATGAGTGTCAATATGTCATGTATATTTTGTAGGAGGCATGGCATGACAGCACAGTACAGTGTGTGTGTGTGTGAATATATATATATTCATATATATATATAAAAACACATATATATACACATAAATATAAATAAATATATATATCAAATATATATATATATATATATATATATACACACACATATATATATACTGTATAAGGCTACAATGTATGATTTTGTAACATTTTTAAATGTAATAAAGTGTGCCACGGACAATAAAAGGTTTCAAATCACTGGGTTAGAGTATGTAATAGATATTTACCGATCAGGATTCCCTCTGGCATTTGGCCCTCCTGGAACCGATGGTAGATGGCAGAATTCCAGAGGACGAAGGAATCGTGATTGCAGCCAGGGAGTCCAAATCGAACACTCATCACCCTCAACCTGGTGTCACAGATGACCTGGATATTCAGCGAGTGATTGAATTTCCTATCCCGGTAGGGCTCTTCTTCATCCCTGGTAGGCTGCACTAGGATGTGAGTGCAGTCGATGGCCCCCAATACCCTTGGTAATCCAGCTCGATGGTAGAACTGGAGCTTGACAGCATGCCACTCCTCCGGTGTGTTTGGGAAGTGGACATGATGGACTAGGCGTCGGTGCAAAGCATCCAGGACAACCTTCAGATGACGTGAGAAGGTTGTCTGGCTCATACCAACACCTAGACCTGTCACAGCCTGGAATGACCCAGTTGCCAAGAAATAGAGGACCGCAAGAAGCTTTACCATTCCAGGGATTGCCCTCGTTCTTCTAGTGAGTGGCTCGAGAGAGTCCGCGATCTCGACATAGAGCCTCTCAATAGAGGCCCTATCCAGTCGAAATCAATGGATCACCTCTCGGTCACTGAGGGCATGGAGCCCAATCCTTGGGTAGAAAACCCTTGGCACTCGCCGGCGTCTTCCATGTTGTATTGCAGCCATCAACACCCGTCTTGCCCTGCCTCTCCTTAATAAAAGAACAAAATTGACAACATTGAGGATGTCCATCCTCAAAGAACCAAACAATAATAATGAAAAGCAGTGATTGAACAGCCCCTTTTATAATGCCTAGTTTCACAGATGTGAACGTTTTCAGTAATTTACTAAATTGGTGCAGCAATCATGACCCAAGACATGACTTGCACATTTCGTTAAGTAACGCGTCATATAACGCTCAATTAAAATGACTAATTGATCAACTACTAAATACTAGTGACGTATATGTCTTTTTTATCGCGTCATTTGACGAGCACAATACGATGTTCATAAACATATATTATTAAGCCATTAAGGTGTGTACCACCTGTAAGAAATGCTCATACAAATGAGTATGTTGCTCTAGTTTCAATGTTATTTCATATTTTTCTGTTTGGATGGCAGCATTATGAAGGTGAAAAAGGTCAGTGATTACTGTGTTTTAATATTAAATATTAGAGAATTAAGAATTTGCAATCCTAAGTAACAAAAAGAATGCTGTGTTGAACATTATGTGAAATATTTTGTTATTCTTGATGTGATTCCTAAAAACATTTACAAATCAAATGTATTTTGAAAGTGCAGTTAAACATTGGCATAAAGCTGACATTTATAATTATTGTAGCTACAAAAAGGGATCCTAGCAAATGACTGAAATCATTTCAATGTATTTTGAAAGTACAAAGTTACACAGTGACATAAAGCCATGAAATTTATAAAGGCATTTTATCTCCAAAAATGGATACTAGCAACTGACTTCAAAACATGACTATCAAACATTATCCGATTGATTTACCTTATTAGCCTCAACAATGCTGCCATCCAAACCAAATCAGAATTCATATAATGCAGATGTAAATTTGCATGTGTTTTGGATAATCGATTGATAGCCTAATTTGTATTGTGTGTAATTAAATAATAGCCTCTTTTGTATTGTGTCTAATTAATTGATAGCATTATTGGTGTGCATTGTTTTCATTCTTTTCCTATCCTTTGTGTGCATGTGTTTTTCATTTTCAAAATTATAACATTTGCTGTGCATTGTTTTTCATTCTTTTCCTATCCTTTGTGTGCATGTGTTTTTCATTTTCAAAATTATAACATTTGCTGTGCATTGTTTTTCATTCTTTTCCTATCCTTTGTGTGCATGTGTTTTTCATTTTCAAAATTATAACATTTGCTGTGCATTGTTTTTCATTCTTTTCCTATCCTTTGTGTGCATGTGTTTTTCATTTTCAAAATTATAACATTTGTTGTGCATTGTTTTTCATTCTTTTCCTATCCTTTGTGTGCTTGTGTTTTTCATTTTCAAAATTATAACATTTGCTGTGCATTGTTTTTCATTCTTTTCCTATCCTTTGTGTGCATGTGTTTTTCATTTTCAAAATTATAACATTTGCTGTGCATTGTTTTTCATTCTTTTCCTATCCTTTGTGTGCATGTGTTTTTCATTTTCAAAATTATAACATTTGCTGTGCATTGTTTTTCATTCTTTTCCTATCCTTTGTGTGCATGTGTTTTTCATTTTCAAAATTATAACATTTGCTGAGCATTGTTTTTCATTCTTTTCCTATCCTTTGTGTGCATGTGTTTTTCATTTCCCTAAACTGTAACAAGTGGAAAAAAAAAATAGTTTTCCATAGAGTTTTATTAGGTGACATGATCGACTCGAGCAGCTACCAGACTCCCATTGACTACTATAGGATCCGCGACCTCTGAGGCGGCGGATTGAAAATGAGGTACGCTGCGTCGGATAAGACGCGAGCGTAAGTGGTCATTTTTTGATAACTATCAGAAAGCTTCTAATTGTGTCGAAGAGCAGGGCGAAAGCATTGGAATCCGCAAGTTTTCCAGAGGTTTTCGACTCGAACCGATCTGTGTCGAATTGTATGTTGCGTCACAAAAAAACAACTTCGTCCGATTTAGACACTTTGAAAACTGAGGCGAAGCCAGTTCGCGACGTGTACGACGCGGATTTCCGGTGGATTTCAAGTAGACATTTTGATAACTACCCCCCATTGTGCTTTAACATTGAGCACAATCAATAGCACTTCTAAGTGTGCACACATATTACAAGTTATTTTCTTTTCACTCAGTAGTCTAGTGTGTGCTAACATCTACATGTCGAACAGCACAGGTGTGATAAACAGACGTCTATGGGAAAAATGTATGTTGGATATGGTGAGTGCGCTACACTGAAGGTGCACAATAGTAGACCTCTTCATGTAGTTCTGTGCTTTACTATTAATAGTAATAGTTTACTTCAGGTCTCAAAAAGTTCTACATTTTCCAACGATATTTTGAATTGCTCTTGAGTTCAACAATTCCACAGTTAAGATACTTCTTTTTTTATTTTTAGTGTAAAACAAAGTCTGCACAATCTACAGTAAATCTTGCAAGAGATCATTTTAGTTAAGTATCTTATATGTAATATATGAAATTTGGGAGCCATACACGTGTTTTTGTTGAGTAAGGGAACATATATGACACTGTACACATTAATTACCAAAAACAGATGTATAACTTTAAGAGCTGTCAAGCTTTTCTTTTACAGGTAGCTACCGTAGCTTCAAGAGTAAAAACTACTAAACGTTTTACCCTCAACAAAAAAGAATAATAAACTATGGGATGGAGTCTACTACAGGCAAAAACCTCAACACAAAACAAACTTACATGACTTTAATTTGCAATCTTGCTGATAAATATTTCCATTCTTTCTTTTTTTAATTTAGTTTTTTCCATGCCTCGGTCACCAGTTTGGCACAGAAAGAGTTAACAGACCTTTTCCACCTTAACCAGTTTGTCCCAGTCTCAGGGCCGGATTTACATCTCAGGTGCCTGTAGCGCCCCCCTACCCCCCCCCCCAAAAAAAAAGTGGAAAAAATGAGGACTTTTTTTATTATTATTTAGGACAACTAAAAATAAATATTAGATGTAAAATTACATTTTCCCTTTTATGGAGATACACAAATACACACACCAATTGCAATATTTGTTGTAATGGAAGCTACACCAAAAATCAATATTCACTTGACTCAAATGGCCATACAATTTCTATTATGTATAACAAAAACAAATCATGTTTTTTTTAATGCAAAATATTCTAAAGAAAACCCTATTTAAAGGGACATAAAATGTGACAGTTTGCTAGAGCATTTTAATATTGCACTAGTGCTTGCAGAGAAGTGTGTTAGTCTCTTGCAAAAGAGTTAAACACATAGTCAATGTCAGTTCAGAGACAGCAATACACATCTGTGCAGACCCAAATGGGCTCATAGGACATGTTTATTGACAAGCCATTAGTGTGTTGCTTTTCTGGAGATGACTTTGACTATGTGCTTAACATTTTGTTGGAGTTAAACACAGTTTTGTGTAAACAATAGCAATATTAAAACTAGCAGCATGCAAGCTCATCAACAACCTGTGCAGCCAGTGGAAGAAAACATAAAATGTAGGTATTTTTTCCACTACATGAAAAAAATCTTGTGAACTCTGATATTTTTGGTACAAATACACACAGATGTTACATTTATTTTGTTCTGAAATATAAATATAATATGATGTTACTCTCAAAGGAAAACATGGAATGTTGTAGATTATATGTAATCCAGGGGTCAACAAATGTGTTTAAAATTAAAAATTAGAAATTCAATTTACCACAATACAAAAATATCACACTTACTTGGTAAAAGAACAGATTAACATTTTTTTTTTGTGATGTGTGTGTGTATGTATATATATATATATATATATATATATATATATATATATATATATATATATATATATATATATATATATATATACACACATACATATACATACATATACATACATACAAACAAATATGCCATGTGAGTGGTTTACACACGTACACATTTTACAGTCTTACAGTCTACAAACTTTGTTGTCAAAGTGCCCTAAAGGCTGTAAAATATGTAAATCACAATTGGCAGCTTCTAATAAAGAGCAGAGCAGCTAGTCCCACATAACCTCCACACCTCCAAGGCCTTTATAGAACAAAAACATTCATCCTGAAATAGAATTTAACCCCCTGGCTATAAAAATGCCCTACAGCACATAACAAGTGAATACACTGCAACCCTCTCTGGTAGCCAAGGGGTTAAAGTGCTCTGCTTGTTATGTTGTCATTCTAGGCAGCATTAGAAGCCTTGTACAGTCCTAACCTGTTGTTTTGAAGCTTTCATTCCTCAACAAAAAGTGTCTGCTACACATCAGCATGGAGCTTGGCTGTGTGAGGCAACAGAAGTACATAAAATAAAAGTGAAACTAAACATGCCTGGCGAAAGTGTGAGGGGTTTAGTTTTAATATTTGCCCCTCTCTCCTTCATGGCTCCCTCAACTGCTGTAACATATTCCCAATAAACACTCGACTCTGTAAGCACCTGGCAGCATAATTCTTACTAAAATTAATGCCCTCACAAAAAAAAAATATATTACTGACAGGCAGGCGCCCCTCACTGCAAGGCGCCTGTAGGCACATGCCTACTGTGCCTAATGGGAAATCCGGCCCTGCCCAGTCTAGCCACTTCTGGCAGGCCTGTGACTTAGTTCAGTGGGTGCAAGGGTTAACACACACTCCCCTTTAATGCCACCCACACTAAGCTATCTCTGCTGCCACAACCTAACATTATTATATGGAAAATCATTAAAAAATGATTAAAAATCCCACAACACGGGGGAACTTCTGGGTGGTGGCCATTGCTGGTCGTGATATTTTGTGCTGCTCCAGACTTCAAGCTAATCAACCAGATATCTTTCATTTACTGGGTCATTTTATGCTCAGACTTGTGGACTTTGAGATTGCTAACAGCTCTGCTTTGATTGAGCTGTTTATGGTGCCAGTTAGTAGCCTTAATATTCCATAGCAATATTTTGATGTTGAGGTCTTCATACACCACCCCCCCCCCTCAGCAAGAGATTGTGTCCTGCCGATGTGTAGCATAGTACGAAACCTGTGTTTTGCCTACCAGTTACAGCCCTCTTCAAACCAGCTGCACCTTTCTGGTAATTCTGTGTCAACCTCACCCTTATTCTGAACCTTGTATTGGACTTTAGTGTTTTGCCTCAGCCCTATGTTCAAGCTAGCTGTTTCTGTGTTATTTTGCTTATCATTCAGTAAAACTTTCAAAAGACTTTCATTGTGTATCTGTTCCTGCTTTCTGAGTTACACACACCCTAACCTCCTCACAGATGTCTTTAATAGTATACATCACAGTGAAGTCCATTGACAAAGGGCTATAATTTTAAGGTGATACACAAGTAATTTTTTCAGAAGAAAATAAATAGTCCATCCAAATCTTTCCCCCTAATATTTCACTTTTAAATATAAAATGTGGGGTTTGTTTTATTGTGCTAGTCACAGGATTTACTCTCACTTATGTGACACATTTTGGAATACTTTGTGTATTCAAATACTTTTGTACTTTTATGTTGCCCTTCATTACCTGTCTATGTAATTGTGATTGAGGCATCGGGGCCTATTTATGAAAGGCCTGTCGGACATGATTTGACATTGTAGATCAGGTCCGACAAACCTCGCTGAATGTGGAGAGCAATACGCTCTCCACATTCAGCATTGCACCAGCAGCTCTTGTGAACTGCTGGTGCAACGCCGCCCCCTGCAGATTTGCGGCCACTAGCAGGGGGTAGTCAATCAACCCGATCAAATTCGATCGGGTGGAATTGCGGCGATGTCTGTCCACCTCCTCAGAGCAGGCGGACAGGTTATGGAGCGGTGGTCTTTAGTTAATTGTTGTTTCTAGCGAGCCTGAAGGCTCGCCAGAAACACGGAGCTTGATAGATAGGCCCCATCTACTCTAAAGCTGCTTGTTTTGTTTATTCTTACCTCAATAAATAAATAATCTCAAAACACAATTTGGCAAAAATCAATCTAAAACACTGTGCTAATATTACCATTCCCTTTAGTTACATGCTTCAAATATTAGACAAAGGCAAAACTTAATATAGGGGCATTTATTCTGAACAAAAAGTCAAAGTGCATTTAAATAAAAAAAAAGGAATTACACACAGCAACAGGTTTTTAGTTTTCTTTTTTAAAAATAAAAGAAATATAATAATATTATCTGTAAGTTTACCAGAAGAATAGCCTCTGCTCCAGGGAAATGGAATTGAAAATAGTAAGACACTCTGCTCTAGCTTCCCATGTGACAGATAAAATGATTTTGTTAAAATTACAGTTAAATACATTTTTTGCTGAGGTCAGGGGCGAGATTACATATGCAGCGCAAGTTTCAGCGTAACTGCTGAAACCTGCATCGCCCATAATTTCCCTTTGCACATCAGGGAATCACGTAAAATCCCGCCGGCAGTCCATAAACTGTAGTAAGTCAGATAAACTAGCAGGGCCGGATTGGGCCACTGGGATACCGGGAAAAATCCCGGTGGGCCGGCTTCCAGATGGGCTAGCGGCGACACTGCACTGGCAGCTGCACAGTCTCAGAGAGAGCAGAAGGAGCTCAAGCAGCTCAGCTGCAGATGCGGTCGCTCCGCTCCATTAAGCAAGCTTTTCCGGCGTTATTTACTTGTTAGCTGACTCAGCTGAGGAGCGGAGGTGAGGGAGGGTGTCCTTAGCCGGGGGTGTGCTGAGCAGGAGCAAGTTAAGGAGGCTATGAGTGGAGTGGACGCCGACTTGCATGAGGACTGAAGAGGTGAGGGCCTGTCTAAATAAGCCAGGGGGAGAGCACACTCTTGCTCTCACTGTTCAGATGCAGAGGGACTATCCTGAGTGCTAGGGGAAAGCTCTGCTGATTGCTCTAGTGAGAGAGGGAGGGCACAGTGAGGGGGGGAAGCATTATCAGGGGAGAGCTCTGCTCTAGTGAGAGAGAGGGAGGGCACAGAAAGGGGGGAAGCATTATATTGGAGAGATGAGAGCAGTGTGAATGAAGCTGTCTGTACACACTCTTTACGTGTGGATGAAGGCAAGCAAGCATCAGCCAGGAGTGTGGGAGAGAAAAGCAACATACACATGCCCAGTGCAGCAAGGGACCCAGGACATGATACCTAAACTTGGATTTGCACAGTTTCGGGCAGTTGCACCTCCGGAGGGGGGGGGCGAGACTGAATCAGAGGGGGCGTGGCTAACATGGAGGGGGAATGGCTGACCCTGAGGGGGTGGGGCTGGGCCTGGCCATATAAATTTCCAGGGCCGGTCTGATTTCCGGACAGTAGCCGGACAGATAGCTCATCATGCTAAGGCACTATGGCTGAGCTCTGTAGCAACCCAAGGGTTGCAGGTTTGGTCCCCGGTGAGGTCCACTCAGCCTTTCATCCTTCTGAGGTCGATAAAATGAGCAGCGCCTTGAGACCCTTACGGGTGATTAGCCGCACTTTACAAGTACTCAATACAATACAATACAATACAATTTCCCAGACCGGCCCTGTAAACTAGCGATGACCAAAAATGTAAGTAAATACACATTTCTGGAGTCGCCAGTGACTTACTGCAGTTTAGAAACTGCCTGCACCTAGGAAAATTAAAACAAAAATTAAACCTCCAGTAAAAGTCTAAACCGCCTCCCAAAAATAAACCTGACATGTCAAAACCCCTATATCCGCAATTACCCCACTTTTCAATAAAAAAGTATTAACCCCTAAACCACCAACCCCCACAATGCAATATGCCTAATTAAACTATTAACCCCTTAGCTGCCATTCACCCACATCGCAATCTACCTAATAAAAGTATTAACACCTAAATACGCCACCTCCACATCGCAAACTACCTAATAAATCTATTAACCCCTAATCCACCATCCTTCCACATCGCAAAGTAAATAATTAACCTATCAACCCCTAAACCGCCATCCCCCACATCGTAATAAACCTAATTAAGCTATTAATTCCTAAACCGCCAATCCCCCCACAACACAAATAACATTCAGCTAGATAACGAGTTTTGAGCGCTATAGAGAAATTAACTAACGCAACAAAAGATACGTTATTTAATTTTCTATAGCGCTGCCATTACAAGGTTTCAAACATATGCCATTTGCGTGCAATATGGTTGCATATAGCTCCATACCGCACACAATCATATCGCTGCTGAGAAGTGCTCGTGCACGATTTCCCAATAGACATCGATGGGAGCCAGCATAAAAAAAAACTAACACCTGCGATCGCGGAAACAAAAGTTCCGTAACGCAGCCCCATTGATGTCTATGGGGAAATAAAAATACTGTTTAAACCTAACACCCTAACTTAAACCCTACGTCTAAACACCCCTAATCTGCTGCCCCCAACATCGCTGATGCCTGCTTATAGTTATTAACCCCTAATTTGCCGCTCCCGATATCGCCGCTACCTAAATAAAATTATTAACCAATAATCTGCCGCTCCCGATATCGGCGCCACTATACTACATTTATTAACCCCAGCCCCCCACATCGCAACAAGCTAAATTAAACTATATTAACCCCTAAACCTAACCCTAACACCCCCTAACTTTAACATAATTAAATTAGATCTAAATTAAAGTTACAATCATTAACTAAATAATACCTATTTAAAACTAAATACATACCTGTGAAAAAAAACCTAAGCTAGCTTAGGTTTTATTTTTATTTCACAGGTAAGTTTGTATTTATTTTAACTAGGTAGACTAGTTAGTAAATATTTATTAACTATTTACTAACTAGGTAGACTAGTTAGTAAATATGTATTAACTATTTACTAACTACCTAGTTAAAATAAATACAAACTTACCTGTGAAATAAAACCTAACCTGCCTTACACTAAAACCTAACATTACAAAAAAAACAAAAAATGAAATTATCAAAAAAATAAAGATTAATCCTATTCTAATACCCTTATAAAAACACCCCAAAATTAAAATCCCTAATCTAGAATAAACTACCAAGGGCCCTTAAAATGGCCTTTTGGGGGGCCCTTAAATGGGCCTTTTGTAGGGCATTGCCCTGAGATAAACAGCTCTGTTGCTAAAAAAAAAAACACACACCCCCCCCTAGAAATATACATCACACAAAATAAACAAATTATCAAAAATAAAAAAAATCCTATTCTAATACCCATAAAAAACCACCACAAAATAAAAAACTTAATCTAGAATAAAATACCAAATAGGGAATTGCCCTAAAGATATCAGCTCTTTAATTGAAAAAAAAAGACCCACTAACACAAACTCCCACCCTCCCAAAATAAAAAAAATAAAAAACCTAAGCTACCCATTGCCCTGAAAAGGGCATTTGTATGGGCATTGCCCTTAAAAGGGCATTTAGCTCTTTTACTGCCCAGACCCTAAACTTAAAAATAAAACCCACCCAATAAACCCTTAAAAAAGCCTAACCCCCTGACGATCCACTTACAGTTTTTGAAGTCCCGCTTGAAGGATCTTCATCCAGACAGCGAAGTCATCATCCATGCAGCAAGAAGTCTTCATCCAGACAGCCTCTTCTATCTTCATACAGCTGGCGAAGTCCTCATCCAGGTGGCAAGAAGTCTTCATCCAGGTGGCCTCTTCTATCTTCATCCAGCCGGCGAGGAGCGGGTGCATCCTGAAGACATCCGACGTGGAGCATTCTCTTCATACAGTCGCTGCCGTACACTGAATCTTCAATACAAGGGACGCGATTCAAGATGGCATCCTTTGCATTCCTATTGGCTGAAAAATTTGAATCAGCCAATAGTAATTCGGGCTGCTAAAATCCTATTGGCTGTTCAAATCAGCAAATAGGATTTAAGCAGTTCTCTTTATATTGGCTAATTTGAATTAGCCAATAGAATGAGAGCTGCTTAAATCCTATTGGCTGATTTGAACAGCCAATTGGCAGATTTGACAGCCCTAATCTAATAAAAAAGCCACCCTTAAATTATTTTAAAAAAAGCCTAATTCTAACGCCCAAATAGGTACTCACCGTTCCTGAAGTCCGGCAGAGATAGTCTCCTTCCAGACGGTGAAATCTTCTTGGAGGTGGCGACATCTTCTTCCAGCATGGGGACCTCTTCTAGCTTCATTCTGGACCAAGACGACATGGAGCGAAGGTGACCGAGGAACAAGACTGGCGACCGTGGAGCCATACAGCGTGGAGATCCTCTTAGTACGATCACCGCTGCACACTGAGAATTGAATGCAAGGTACCCGTTTAAAAATGGGGTACCTTGCCACTGAAATCCTATTGGTTGATTTGAATTTGTAGTTATATATACCCAGTACATATACCCATATAAGTAATCTTCTTGTGACATCATGAGGATTATTTTGATACCAAACATGACATGTTTGTCATATTTTGTCTTCCAGTGCCATTTATGTGATTAAAAATGTCTTCCAATATACTGTCACCTCTGATTGACCTAAGGTCTATGCCTTGATGGAGACCCTGTTTTCTGTCACTCTGTTGTTGCCATCTTTTACTCTAATTGGAAGACTTAATTGCCCCTCCCCCTATGCTGTTAAACCAGATGTATGTAGTAAAAACCAGTTGTGATGTGGTAGCAAGTTTTTTTTTGTCTACATCTTCCTCTGTTACTTTTGAACATTTGGCTTCTGACAAAGGGAAGTAAATAAATTACTATTCTTGGATATCTCTAGATGATGGAAACAATTTCAGTTCTGACAACAATTAAAAAAAAGTATGTCTTCTTCCTCTTGTAATATAAATATGAAGAGAAAATACCCTATGTTCTACTGCACATTTATTTATATCAATAATTTAATTCCTTTGTGTTCTGAACAAAATAAAGAGACAATTGTCTAGATTCTATGATACTAATATCTTGGGGGGAAAAACTTGTTGCAGCATTGCCACAATGTTAAGATTCAAAGATATTTGTAACTACCTCACTTATATCCTAGTCAACGAAATGTCTTTCTTTTACAGTTTTGCTTATATATATTACCTGGGGAGAATAAACTCTAGAGTGGAGTGTTATTTAACTCTGGAGAGTGAAAAACCTCAGAGATAATTTATTAGGGCTGATGTTGGCACTACTAAACCTACATCAATTAATTATCTTACCACCCCTAATAAAGGATGTTATCCCTGCCTTCTTTGTATACAGTGTAATTCGATAATCAGTGGTAAATACCTGGCTCAAAATGACAAATAAAAATCAATTGAAAATGAATGACCTTTATACTTGTCAGACAAATTATGCCATTTACCTACTTTAAATGCTTATGTGTTACATTGGCAAGACCACCCAAGCTGTCAGGCACAGATTTTGTCAACATAAAACATCTATTAGATTAAAGGATATGACCTTGCCTGACTCTGCTCACTTTACTCAAATGAACCACACTGTTAGTTAACTCCATTTTCAAGTCATTGACCATATTCCACAATATAGGAGTGGTGGGAATAAAGAGTTTAGGTTGAAACAGAAGGAGGTAAGGTGGATACAATTCTTAAATACACTTTACCCCCATGATCTGAATAGGGACTATGATTTACATGTATTTGTATAAAAGTTTTTAAAATATGTTCCTTCTGTCGCCATTCAATGTCACTAGCCCATTTTTATTAAGCCTGGTAAGGCAAAGGTTAAAAATGCACTTGAGGTATACTGTGATTTGATTGGCTCAGGTAGGCTTTTTAAATTTCTGTGTTCACCTGTTTGGCTATGCATGATTAAGGACCTTGTGGGTCCGAAACTTCGCACCTGTTTGAGGTTGTTTGTATCCTCTGAATGAATAAAGAAATTCTCACCTAAAACTACTGTGGTGCTGTCACAACTATTTACATGGACTGTATTACTTGGAGGAAAGCAGATACTCCCTTGTGACTGGCACACTGCATGAAAACAAATTGGGTTTCAGTGCTGGACTCTATCTTCACATTTCTATTATGGAATCTGCAGAGTCACGAGCACCCCTTGAGAGTGAGGACAAAATGGAGGATACATCACCTAAAACTTTTTCCTATTCAGACATAGATGCTGCACGCATCACCACATTGGCCTTAGGATCAAGAAATGTCTGCTGAAATTGATTTAAGGAAGGAATATGAGAAAATAAAATGGAAGCAAATTTCACTTGAGCTGCACTCTACCACATTTGCTGAATATTACAGAGTAAAAAGAATACCCAGACGCCTAAGGGTTATACTATGTCCCACCATATTATCCAACAATGATTAATTTAATGATAAATGTTCCTTTGATCTTACGGTTTAGTGCCTGCAAGCTTAGGTCGAGAAACAGAAGGGTATTATACTGGACACTGAGCACACAATGGATCACGTGTCACGCTACGCTGGAGGAAACCATTGCCAGAATTGAATGCCTGAGAGGAAGCTACAGATTCTACATCCACAGGACAAAGTTGTTTGTGCTCCGGATCTGAAGGAGACACAGGAGGGGAGGGTGGAGCATTGCCCCACAAAGAGGCTGCCGGATTGGCACACGGAGCACCTGGAACCACCAAACAGAGGCATTCAGACTGCAACAACAGTGGGGAGAAAGGTACATTTGGAGGACCCACAAATAAGGGTAGATATGCAATCCTATACTCAAATGAATTGTGATGAGTCTCAGCAGAATAAAGAAGAGACTTTGGTGGTAAATATTTCAAAGCAAGAACTGACTAATGCAGAGCATAATCTCCTTACCAATGGACTCTCCTTTTGTCCTTTTAAGGAATGTGATAAATTTGGATTTAGTTGATAAAGATTTATATAGATTTTTTAGAGTCTTATATTTGAGAATAAAGATAAATGTGTGAAAACTAATGATGTTATACCTGATTCTACTGCTCTTGATTTAAACATGGTTGGCATTAATAAAAAATCCTCCTATATTCCCCCACTAGTAATCCAGGGGTAGAAACTTTTGTTAAGTTTGTACAAAGGTATGTACGTGAGCTTTTTAAGAAATTTGAACTAACCCCAGAGTTGAAACAGTATAATTTGACAAGAGAGGAGAACGAGGCTATGTCTTGTCTAAAAAATAATAAAGAAATCACTATTAAAAGTACAGACAAGGGAGGAACTGTTGTAATATTAGATACAGAGTACTATGTTCAGGAGATTTTATAACAATTAGCTTATGGTGGTGTGTATGAAATCTTAGACCAAAATCCTTTACCTGATATCCAGAAGGAAATTAAAGTTATTTTAGATAGAGCAATTAACTATGGCATTATTACCACTTGTGGCAAAAATTCCCAGTAACTCCTGTTTTTTGCACATTGCCCAAAATTCATAAAGATCTTTTACATCCACCAAGCCGGCCCATAGTTGCCTATAATGAATCAATTTTCTGTAACATTTCAATTTTTCTAGATAGGATTTTATTTCCAATGGTAAAGCTTCAAAAATCTTTTATTAAAGATACAAATGACTTTCTAGAAAAGTTGGAAAATTTTACAATTGCAGACTCCTACATTATTTTCTCCCTTTATGTTGTCCGCCATTATACATCTATCCCCCATGAGGCAGGTTTAAGTACTGTTCAAGGTTTCCTGGAAGGGAATGAGCTTTACAAATCATTGCAATGTGATTTTTTTGTTGACTTATTGAGACTAGTTCTCTGTTGTCATTATTTCCTCTTTCATGATACATATTACATGCAGAAAAGGGGTACTGCAATGGGCTCCACTTTGCACATTGTATTACGGATCATATTTATCACTTTTAGTTGATTGTTAACTCCAAGTGGTGTAATGGAGTATGTCACTATCTATTCACAACACGTATCCCATTACATGATGTTAGTTATGAGATTAAACCACACCCCTTGTCAGTGAATCCATTACTATTAGTGTGGGCTTAATATCTCGTGAATTTGGATTGGATTGACACGTGGTGAAGTGGGTGGAGGTAGATTTTGTTCTATCAATGAATATGTATTACAAACTCCCCCTCCCCTTAGATTAATTTACCAATAAGGTGATACTTTATATACACCAGGGAGAGTGTTTTGTATTCCACTGTGATTTGTTGTAAATGTCATCCAGAGGGTGTGTAACCCTTCTCCGCTGATGATTGGTTGTTGGTTCTTTTAAATATAGCAGCTGTTCTATTGTTTTTATAGCCTGAGGAAACAGTGCTGTATCACTGAGAAAGTGTTGCTGTTGTTTTAATTGAAGTTTTAATAAACTTTTACACTTCAAACTGCTGCTGTTATCATTCTCTTCTGTATACACTGTTGTTAATCCAGTTGGGACTCTCTACTCCACTGTCTGCTTCCTGCATGTTGTGGCTCCCTGTACTCCTTCGATTGTAGGATGAGGATTACCCCTGTTGCTGAGTGGTGTGTAAGTCTACCAGATTACTTTTTGGATCTGGCCTGCCTTTTGAGCACTAGTTGTGCTTTCCCCTATGTGAGTAGGATTGATTTACCCTGTTATCTCTACTGTGTGATAAACTGATCTGTACCATGAGGTGCATTCTATTTCTTGTATCTTAATTCAATAATCAGGGGTAAATATCTGGCTCAAAATGACAAAAGAAAACAATTGAAAATTAATGGCCTTTATACTTGTCAGACAGACTATGCCATTTACCTACTTAAATGCCCATGTGGGCTATGTTATATTGGCAAGACCACCCAAACTGTCAGGGACAGATTTTGTCAACATAAAACCTCTATTAGATTAAAGGATATGACCTTGCCTGTCTCTGCTCATTTTATACAAACGAACCACATTGTTAGCCAACTCCGTTTTCAGGTCATTGACCATATTCCACAATATAGGAGGGGTGGTAATAGAGAGCTTACGTTAAATCAGAAGAAGGTATGGTGGATAAAATTCTTAAATACACTTTACCCCAATACTGTGATTTGATTGGCTCAGGTAGGCTTTTTAAATGTCTGTGTTCACCTGTTTGGCTATGCATGATTAAGGACAATGTGGGTCCGAAACATTGCACCTGTTTGAGGTTGTTTGTATCATCTGAATGAATAATATATATATATATATATATATATATATATATATATATATATATATATATATATATACACACACACACACAAACACATATACATATATATATATATATATACACACGCATATACATACTGTATATAAAATTAATATATCTGATGGTATTTTGCACAAATATATATATACACACATATACACACAATTATATATAGTCAGATATATACAGATATGTTTTGGAATATCTACTTATAAATACTTAGAACTTATTCTGCTATGTGAAAAACATTGGAATATCAAATATTTACATTAAATACACAGTGCAACACTTTATTAAATAGGAATATTATATAAATTAGATTTTACTTGTTTTAATCTATTTAACTGCAAAGGACTCCAATGCATATATATATATATATATATATATATATATATATATATATATATATGTCAGGGTGCCAGAAATCAGACTGAGACGAGAAGTGCAAAAATAATCACACCTTTATTAATAGCAAAAAAATTATAAAAAGTCCACAAGTCAAATAACAAGCCAGAAATCAAAACCAGAGCTGGTAGTCAGCCGAGTCAGGAGCCAAAGCAAGTAGTCAGACAAGCCGGAATCAGGAAAAAGGAGAACAGCAGAGTCAGGAACATGCCAGGTATCAGGAACCAGGAGGGATGTCAGATAGCCAGGTAATACACAGGAGCTCTCACAAACAGGTCTGCGACAACGCAAGGGCAAAGCATACTGAACAGAGGCCCTTTAAATAATAAGTGATGACATCACAATTCTGAGACTGCATCCTGTCTCACACAGATGATGTACACCAGTCTGGCCATAAAAGGAAGTGCAGGAAATGAGCAGCATCACACAGTATGCACCAGAGTCAGCAAGAGAGGTGAGTAAAATGTCTGCCAGCAGCACATGACAAACAAAACAGGGAAAAAACCCTGACAGTACCCTCCCCTCAACGACCCCTCCACCGCGGGAGGACAAAAGGCTTATTGGGGAAATGGGCATGGAAGGCACGGAGGAGGGCGGGAGCATGAACATCAGAGGAGGGAACCCATGAACGCTCCTCCGGACTGTAGCCCCTCCAGTGAACCAAATACTGTACTCGGCCCCTGGACATACACAAGTCAATATAGCTGCTGACCTCATACTCCTCATGGTTGTCAACAAAGATGGGATTGGGACGAGGCACCACAGTGGTAAACCAATTACAAACCAAAGGTTTAAAAAAGGGAGACATGAAAAACATTGGAGATGTGCATTGCAGGAGGAAGGTCAAGAGCGTAGGCCACAGGATTGACCCATCAGAGTATTCGAAAAGGACCAACATAACGGGGAGCCAGTTTATTGGAAGGCACACGAAGATTCAAGTTGCGGGAGGACAGCCAAACTCTCTCACCAACCTAGTAGGAAGGCGCGGGCAGATGCTTACGATCAACCTGGAACTTTTGGCGCTGCATAGAACAATGAAGACAATCCTGAATCTGCACCCACGTGGAACGGAGTTGCCGGAGGTGCTCCTCCAAAGCCGGAATACCCTGAGACATGAATGAATCAGGCAACAAGGATGGTTGAAACCCATAATTCGCCATGAACGGGGATAACTTGGAGGAAGCATTAATAGCACTATTACGAGCAAACTCTGCCCAAGGTAACAGTTCAGACCAATTATTGTGGTGATCTGAGACATAGCAACAGAGGAACTGTTCCAGAGCTTGATTAGACCATTCCGCAGCCCCATTGTATTGAGGGGGATATGCCGAGGAGAAGGAAAGCTGGATCCCCACTTGAGCACAAATGGAACGCCAAAATCTGGAGACAAACTGGCTACCCCGGTCTGATACTATGTCCTTGGGTAACCCATGTAAATGGAAGACCTCCAGTGCAAAAAATTGAAGCAAGCTCCTGAGTGGTAGGCAACTTCTTCAAGGGAATGCAATGTGACAGTTTAGAAAAATGGTCAACCACCATAAGGATAACAGTATAGCCATTGGAAACAGAAAGCTCGACAATGAAGTCCATGGAAAGATGTGTCCAAGGACGCACACCATTAGCAATAGGTTGAAGAAGACCCACAGGAAGACATAGAGGAGTTTTATTCTGTGCAAAAACTGAGCAGGAGGCAACATACGCAGCAACATCAGAACGAAGACCTGGCCACCAGAATTGTCAAGTGAAAGACCAAATCATTTGGATCTTGTCTGGGTGACCTGTGGCTTTAGGATAGTGGTAAGTGTGCAAAAGTTTAGTTTGAAGATTCTTAGGAACAAAACACTTACCACTAGGTTTCTAAGGAGGTGCATTGGTTTGTGCAGCCAGGATCTCCTCCCCCAAGGGAGAAGTCAAATTAGTACATATGATAGGCAATATATGGTCAGGAGGTATAACTGGAGTAGGTACAGACTCCTCCTTGGACAGAGGGGAAAATTGTTGAGATAGGGCATCAGCCCTAACATTCTTACTACCAGGCAGGTAGGAGACCACATAATTAAACCTTGACAAAAATAGTGCCCATCTGGCCTGTCAGGGCGACAAACGTTTTGCTTCAGATAGATAAGTTAAATTCTTGTGGTCAGTAAGAATGAGCACTGGCACGCTAGTTCCCTTAAGAAGATGCCTCCATTCCTTGAGTGCCAAAATTATGGCCAGTAATTCCCTGTTGCCAATTTCATAATTGCACTCTGCTGGAGACAATTTCTTAGAGAAGAAACCACACGGATGCAAGGAACCCTCAGGCATAGAACGTTGAGACAAGAGGGCACCTACTCCAGTCTCAGACGCATCGACCTCAAGAATGAAAGGCAGGACAGGGTTAGGATGAGCCAGAACTGGAGCGGCAGGCAGTCTTAAGACTATCAAAGGCCTTAATTTCAGTAGGTGACCAATGGAGTGGATCATTCTCTTTACGGGTCATGTCTGTGATAGGTTTTACCAAGGAAGAAAAGTTTTTAATAAACTTTCTATAGTAATTGGTGAACCCCAAAAAACGCTGAATAGACCGAAGACCAACTGGGCGAGGCCACTGCAGAACTGCAGATAACTTGTCAGGATCCATGGAGAACCCTGCAACGGAGATAACATAACCTAGGAAGGTTACTTGAGTCTGATGGAACTCACATTTCTCGAGTTTACAAAACAGGCCGTTCTCACGTAGTCTCTGAACAACCTGTGTAACATCAGAACGATGAGCCTCAAGGTGAGGTGTATGAGGCTGTTGTCCAAGTACACCACAACACACTGTTGCAACATCTCGTAGGACATCATTAATAAATTCCTGGAAAACAGCAGGAGCATTACATAGGCCAAAGGGCATTACAAGATACTCATAATGCCCGCTCCTGGTGTTAAATGCTGTTTTCCATTCGTGACCCTCCTTGATCCTAACGAGATTGTACGCTCCTCTCAAATCAAGTTTAGTAAAGACCGTAGCTCCCTTGATGCGGTCAAAGAGGCCCATTTATCAAGCTCCGAATGGCCGTGTTTCTGGCAAGTCTCCAGACTCACCAGAAACAGCAGTTATGAAGCAGCGGACTAAAGACTGCTGCTCCATAACCCTGTCCACCTGCTCTGAGCAGGCGGACAGACATCGCCGCAATTCAACCCAATCGAGTATGATCAGGTTGATTGACACCTCCCTGCTGGCAGCCGATTGGCCGTGAGTCTGCAGGGCACGGCGTTGTACCAGCAGCTCTTGTGAGCTGCTGGTTCAATGCTGAATATGGAGAGCGTATTGCTCTCCATATTCAGCAAGGTCTTGCGGACCTCATCCACACTGTCGGATCAGGTCCGCAAGACCTTTGATAAATTGGCCTCAAAGAGTTCCATAATGAGCGGAATTGGGTAAGCATTCTTAATGGTAAGATGATTAAGACCCCTATAATCGATGCATGGTCTTAACTCGCCACCATTTTTCTTTACAAAGAAGAAGCCAGCCCCTGCAGGAGAGCAGGATTTCTGGATGATCCCCCACGACAGTGCATTGGCAACATACTCCTCCATAGCACAATTCTCCGCAACAGACAGAGGTTAAACCCGGCCCCGAGGAGGAATGGCTCTGGTTTGCAGGTCTATGGCACAATCATAAGACCGGTGAGGAGGCAACGTACTGGCACGCACCTTGTCAAAATCGTCTAGGAACTCTCGGTACTCCTGTGGCAATTGAGATACCGAAGAAGTGCACAAGACTTTAACTTGTTTCCAAAGACAAGTGGAAATACATTGCGGAGACCACAACAAAATTTCGGTCCTGCGCCAGTTGAGACTAGGATTGTGCTTTTGGAGCCAGGGATAACCCAGAACAACCGGAAAATGTGGAGAGTTTATCACCTGGAACGGGAGGGTTTCAAAATGGAGAGCCCCAACAGCCATGGATAATGGAGCAGTTTCTTGAGTAACAAGTGTGGGCTGAAAGGGCCTGCCATCAATGGCCTCAATAGCAAGCGGAACGGACCGAGGCAAAACAGGAATGGAGTGCTTTGATACAAAAGCACTGTCAATGAAATAGCCCACAGCACCTGAGTCAACAAGAGCCTGGGTGACTATGGAGGAGTCCACCCAGAAAAGGACAACCGTGACCAAAGGTTTCTCCTTTAGCAGTTCCGGGGACAAGGATGAACCACCCAAGGTCTGCCCCCGACAGCATTGGCATTGGCTCAGCAGTACCTGGTGACTCGGGACCAGGAGGCATGGGAGGAGAGGGAGGCATGGGTTGGAACACGTAGGAGACAACGGAACAGGAGGCTTCCACAAGTGCTCCTTGAAAGAGGGCCTCTCACTTCTGATGTCAATTAGGATCAAAAAAGATACCAATGCCTCGAGATCTTCTGGTAAATCTCTGGCAGCATCTTCATCTTTAATCACATCAGAGAGCCCATGAAAGAAGGCGGCAACAAGGGCTTCATTGTTCCAACCTCTGCGGCAAGCGTGTGGAACTCAATGGCATACTGAGCAACAGATCTTGTACCTTGCTGAATGGACATGAGTCGTTTAGCAGCAGAGGAGGAGCGAGCCGGAACATCAAATAGCCTTCGAAAGGAGGCCACAAATTCAGGGTAATTTGAAATCACAGGTTTATTAGTCTCCCACAAGGCATTAGCCCAGGCAAGAGCTGTGTCAGAGAGTAACGAGATGAGAAATCCCACCTTAGCTCTGTCAGAGGGAAACACCTGAGGTAACATCTCAAAGTAAATGCCCACCTGGTTCAAAACCCCTCTGCACTGATTAGGATCGCCTCCATATCGCTGAAGTAGAGGTGCAGAACCAGACATGCTCCTGGTAGGACTAGGTGCAGCAGCGGAAACAGGAGCAGCCATAACTTGTGGGACACTTTGGTCCAAATGTGCAGTGCGAGTCAGCAGGGTTTGCAGGGCTAGTGCAAATTGATCCAAGCAGTGATCCTGTTCATCCATCCTGAATTATGGCAGGTAAAGGTGGATTATTAGCACCATCAGGATTCATGGCCCTTGCGTAATGGCAGGGTGCCAGGAATCAGACTGAGACGAGTAGTGCAAAAATAATCACACCTTTATTAATAGCAAAAAATAATAAAAAGTCCTCAAGTCAAATAAGCCAGGAATCAAAACCAGAGCTGGTAGTCAGATGAGCCGAGTCAGGAGCCAAAGCGAGTAGTCAGATGATCCGGAATCAGGAACAAGCAGAACAGCAGAGTCAGGAACAAGCCAGGGATCAGGAACCAGGAGGGACGTCAGACAGCCAGGTAATACACATGAGCTCTCTCACACACACACACACACACACACAGTTGTGCTCATAAGTTTACATACCAAGGCAGAATTTATGATTTCTTGGCCATTTTTCAGAGAATATGAATGATAACACAAAAAAAAATGTTTTTTTCAATCATGGTTAGTGTTTGGCTGAAGTCATTTATTATCAATCAACTGTGTTTACTCTTTTTAAAATCATAATGACAACAGAAACTACCCAAATGACCCTGATCAAAAGTTTACATACCCTGGTGGTTTTGGCCTGATAACATGCACACAAGTTGACACAAAGGGGTTTGAATGGCTATTAAAGGTAACCATCCTCACATGTGATCTGTTTGCTTGTAATTAGTGTGTATGTATAAAAGGTCATTGAGTTTTTGGACTCTTGACAGACCCTTGCATCTGTCATCCAATGCTGCACTGACGTTTCTGGATTCTGAGTCATGGGGAAAGCAAAAAAATTGTCAAAGGATCTGTTGAACTGTATAAAACAGGAAAGGGATATTAAAAGATATCCAAATAATTGAGAATGCAAATCAGCAGCGTTCAAACTCTAATCAAGAACTGGAAAATGAGGGGTTCTGTTTGATAACATACTGCATTCATCTTGCCATTAATTCTGACCAAATTTCCTGTTCCTTTGTAGCTCACACATCCCAAAAACATCAACGATCCACCTCCGTGTTTCACAGTAGGAATGGTGTACCTTTCATCATAGGCCTTGTTGACTCCTCTCCAAATGTAGCGTTTATGGTTGTGACCAAAAATCTCAATTTTGGTCTCATCACTCCAAATGACTTGGTGCCAGAAGGTTTGAGGCTTGTGTCTGTGCTGTTTGGCGTATTGTAAGCGGGATACTTTGTGGCATTTGCGTAGTAATGGCTTTATTCTGGCAACTCGACCATGCAGACCATCTTTCTTCAAGTGCCTCCTTATTGTGCATATTGAAATAGCCACACCACATGTTTTCAGAGAGTCCTGTATTTCACCTGAAGTTATTTGTGGGTTTGTCTTTGCATCCTAAACAATTTTCCTGGCAGTTGTGGCTGAAATTTTAGTTGGTCTACCTGACCGTGGTTTGGTTTCACCAGAACCCCTCATTTTCCACTTCTTGATTAGAGTTTGAACTCTGCTGATTTGCATTCTCAATTCCTTGGATATCTTTTTATATTCCTTTCCTGTTTTATACAGTTCAACTACCTTTTCCCGCAGATCCTTTAACAATTCTTTTGCTTTCCCCATGACTCAGAATCCAGAAACGTCAGTGCAGCACTGGATGAAAGATGCAAGGGTCTGTCAGGAGTCCAGAAACTCATTGAACTTTTATACACACACACTAATTACAAGCAAACAGATCACAGGTGAGGATGATTACCTTTAATAGCCATTCAAACCACTTTGTGTCAATTTGTGTGCATGTTATCAGGCCAAAATCACCAGGTTATATAAACTTTTGATCACGGTCATTTGGCTAGTTTCTGTTGTCATTATGATTTAAAAAGAGTAAACACAGTTGATAATAAATGGCTTCAGACAAACACTAACCATGAGTGAAAGAAAAGTTTTTGTGTTATCATTCATATTCTCTGAAAAATGGCCAAGAAATCATAAATTCTGCCAGGGTATGTAAACTTATGAGAATGACTGTGTGTATATATATATATATATATATATATATATATATATATATATATATATATATATATATATATATATATAAAATAGTCCAGTCTACAGTGTTGCCCTCCAATAGTCATCCGCCTGGGTGCATAAATGTTATGAATATTCCTCTACGCAAATGCACTCTCAGGTCTTTTTAGTGAACAAAATTACAATTTTATTGAAACGTTTTTAAAGAAAACGTCCCCTTCATCAGCATGATGCCTCGAAAACGTTTCAATAAAATTGTAATTTTGTTCACTAAAAAGACCTGAGAGTGCATTTGCTTAGAGGAATATATATATATATATATATATATATATATATATATATATATATATATATATATATATATATATATATATATGTCTATATATGTCTATATATGGATACATGTGTATTTTTGTGTTTATATGTGTATATAAGTCTGCAAATACATATATACACATATAAATATATACACAGACATACATCTTTAGACATGTATATGTATGTATTTCAATGTTAAAGCCCTTTGCCTTCGTGAGAGTTCATATCTTTGAGCCCTTATAACTTTTTTGTGCAATATTTTTTAAATGGTGTTATTATGATTGTAATTGTACCTTGTAATGTATTTTTTATGTGTTTTGTGAAACAGTTAACCAAAGCGCTAAGGAAACGGTAATCATTCTAGCATAAATCGCGATTGCGCTCATGCGTTCACATTTACTTTCAACTTGTAATTTCAAGTGAAGTTAGCACAATGTTATGAATATGAAACACATTATCTAGCAGTGTCTAACAGGGAAAATCTGTCAAAATGCACTGAGATAAGAGGCAGTATTCAAGGGCTTAGAAATCAGTTTATGAGCCTTCCTAGGTTTAGCTTCCAACAAAGAATACCCAGAGAACTAAGCAAATTTAATGATAAAAATAAATTGGAAAGTTGTTTAAAATTGCTGGCCCATAAAATTGCTGAATCATGAAAGTTTACTTTTGACTTGACTGTCCCTTTAAGCATATAATAATTCAGTCATCTGGAAAGATATCTCACTCACATACAAAACACAATTTTGATACAGAACATATTTTTTCTGTTATTGATCTACATGTTATTTTACATGGGTCTTATAGCAGTACTGAATAAATGTCCATAGCCTTTTTAAATACAGTTTTTTTTATCCTGCTCTTGATTCATGAGTTTCCTTTTTCATGTTTATTTTATACTGAAGGCTAAAATAAAAAACAAATGTTCACAATATATATAGGACAGTAAATGATTATAAATGGGCATTTACCATTCTGACTGTATTATAATAAAAACACCCAATTAATTAAATGTTTATTGCAAATAGGAATTTAACAGCCTAACGTTTTATGCTGCTGTAAAAGATGAGTCCCTTTTGCCAGTAAAGGGTTAACCATTTTAATTAGTCTTTTTGCACAGCAGATGCTGCTGTTGATCTGCTCAGCATGTTTAGCAGCAGAGTGATGAATTGCTATTTTTTGTGCTGAGCATCATTTCACATTGAAATGTTGCTCAGCAGCTAACTGAACCCCACACCCTATTAAATCTTTTTTTTTTTTTTTTTTAACAAGGATCGTAGCACTGGCTAAATGTCTTTACAGCGACATCGTATGAATGATAAAAATAAAGTGTTTTAAAACGTTTTACACTTTTTTATAATCCTACCTTTTGTTGTCGGGCTTCTGGAAGTTTGTCCCTCTTTATCAATATACCTAAAGGAGTTATCCTTTAAACCCAGTGACCACTGAGGGCTAGATTACAAGTGCTGCACTAACATTTGTGCATTAATTTAAGCTCATGTGAGTTTAAAGTAAAGCTTGAGCGCAATCTAATTTAATGCCCATTGGGTTAATGTTACTGAAAACATCACGTAAAGGGTTAGGGATAATAAAAAAAAGTTGCAGCAAACACAACATAAATACATTAAAATAAACTGTTAAACTGATGTAAACAGTATCTGATAAAAACAATTAGTCATAAGTGATATTTATAAGTGTTCAAAAGGTATATGGACATGTAATTGACTGCAAGGAGTACATTAATTCTTCATGTGCGCTTACCCGACATGAGTTATTTTAAGGCACGTTATGCATTTATTAAATCTTTAAATATTGAAACATTTTAATAATTATAGAATTACTAAAAATTCTAAATAATCAATAGAATATAGACTAATAAGTAATATACAGGGAGTGCAGAATTATTAGGCAAGTTGTATTTTTGAGGATTAATTTTATTATTGAACAACAACCATGTTCTCAATGAACCCAAAAAACTCATTAATATCAAAGCTGAATATTTTTGGAAGTAGTTTTTAGTTTGTTTTTAGATTTAGCTATTTTAGGGGGATATCTGTGTGTGCAGGTGACTATTACTGTGCATAATTATTAGGCAACTTAACAAAAAACAAATATATACCCATTTCAATTATTTATTTTTACCAGTGAAACCAATATAACATCTCAACATTCACAAATATACATTTCTGACATTCAAAAACAAAACAAAAACAAATCAGTGACCAATATAGCCACCTTTCTTTGCAAGGACACTCAAAAGCCTGCCATCCATGGATTCTGTCAGTGTTTTGATCTGTTCACCATCAACATTGCGTGCAGCAGCAACCACAGCCTCCCAGACACTGTTCAGAGAGGTGTACTGTTTTCCCTCCTTGTAAATCTCACATTTGATGATGGACCACAGGTTCTCAATGGGGTTCAGATCAGGTGAACAAAGAGGCCATGTCATTAGATTTTCTTCTTTTATACCCTTTCTTGCCAGCCACGCTGTGGAGTACTTGGACGCGTGTGATGGATCATTGTCCTGCATGAAAATCATGTTTTTCTTGAAGGATGCAGACTTCTTCCTGTACCACTGCTTTAAGAAGGTGTCTTCCAGAAACTGGCAGTAGGACTGGGAGTTGAGCTTGACTCCATCCTCAACCCGAAAAGGCCCCACAAGCTCATCTTTGATGATACCAGCCCAAACCAGTACTCCACCTCCACCTTGCTGGCGTCTGAGTCGGACTGGAGCTCTCTGCCCTTTACCAATCCAGCCACGGGCCCATCCATCTGGCCCATCAAGACTCACTCTCATTTCATCAGTCCATAAAACCTTAGAAAAATCAGTCTTGAGATATTTCTTGGCCCAGTCTTGACGTTTCAGCTTGTGTGTCTTGTTCAGTGGTGGTCGTCTTTCAGCCTTTCTTACCTTGGCCATGTCTCTGAGTATTGCACACCTTGTGCTTTTGGGCACTCCAGTGATGTTGCAGCTCTGAAATATGGCCAAACTGGTGGCAAGTGGCATCTTGGCAGCTGCACGCTTGACTTTTCTCAGTTTATGGGCAGTTATTTTGCGCCTTTGTTTTTCCACACGCTTCTTGCGACCCTGTTGACTATTTTGAATGAAACGCTTGATTGTTCGATGATCACGCTTCAGAAGCTTTGCAATTTTAAGAGTGCTGCATCCCTCTGCAAGATATCTCACTATTTTTGACTTTTCTGAGCCTGTCAAGTCCTTCTTTTGACCCATTTTGCCAAAGGAAAGGAAGTTGCCTAATAATTATGCACACCTGATATAGAGTGTTGATGTCATTAGACCACACCCCTTCTCATTACAGAGATGCACATCACCTAATATGCTTAATTGGTAGTAGGCTTTCAAGCCTATACAGCTTGGAGTAAGACAACATGCATAAAGAGGATGATGTGGTCAAAATACTCATTTGCCTAATAATTCTGCACTCCCTGTATGTATATAGAAAAAATTATAAAAATAAAAATTAATATTAAAATATGTTATCTAGAATTTGTTGTATTATCTGACATATTCTTTGTTCTAAGAGTATTAGAAAGGTGATTGTTCCTTTGTCATGTAGATAAACAGACAGTTATAATGTTGGTATATTGATAAAATTGTTTTTTTGACACTGTCTGTATTTATTTTCCTATGATGTCAGAGAGGGAGGTGGGCGTGGCTTAAGGCTATTTAAGGGATGGAACATGTGTTCATTAGTATTGAGCCTGAGGAGGGGTTGTAAGTCCCGAAACGTTGCTCTGTGTTTTACTGCAGCCTTGAAGTAAAGCCTTTGGAACTTCTTGCAATTTTGAGTGTCTGCCTGTTTTTTCATAATATATATATATATATATATATATATATATATATATATATATATATATATATATATATATATATATATATATATATATATATATATATATATATTATAGAAGACATGAGAGAGTAGTATATACTACTTATAAACCTCACGGTGCCTCCCTCTTAACAAATTATATCTTACTAAAAAGGAGAGAGAAAAATATTAGAGAATACAATAATCCTATAAAAAAGAAAGGGAATAAAAACGGAAAACATATGAGGTGAATTCAACAATTTATTAAACTCATATAGCATTTACAAAAGAAGTTTGCCCAAACATGCCCTGCCATCTCAAAAATAGAGCAGAAACATGCAACCACACCACTATATACAAATTAAAACCGGAACTACATCTCATATCAATATAATACAAGCCTATATCATTAAATCACACAATTAGTACCATTTCCTGTATCGGATAGCTATAAAATCCAAAACAGGTAGAGCTCTAATATATAACTTATACATGCAGAGGTAAAGTAACACCACATTGCTGCATAAATATGTGATATATATATATATATATATATATATATATATATATATATATATATATATGCACAAACAGAGTAATACAGCGCTATAAACCTGGACAGTCCCAATCTATAAACTTATATACCAGTATTGTCCTATAGGTCTCCCTTTCTTTTCTTCCAAATGGCACCAATAGTGATATCTGGAGGGAGTCAAAGTTGATTTCTTTCACCTGCAGGTGAATCTTATTGTGGAAGTGTTTTCTTTGTCTATTTGTGATTTGGGAAACAATTGTGCAATTTATCTTTATAGCAGCTGTTTACTATGGATTCCCATACATTTGGTGTGTACTTTGATACTACTAATAAGAAAAGATCCCTGTCTATGAATATAAATGGGAACTGTATGGAAACAGAAAATACTAGTAACCCCAGGGAGCTTTTTAAACAAATAGAGAAATTAAGTAGGATTCAAATATCAAATTGGTGTGACATAATTGGTTTAGAAACATACTTAAAAGCTGGTATTATTCCAAAAGGGCTTACACTCTCCAAAGTTCCCATTTTTAATAGCACGGATATAGAGCTGCTGACCGAGTGGGACACAATTTTAGGTGACTGCTCAGTTCGCCTGATCAAAGTAATCATAAAATTCAGGGAACAGAATCTTGAAAGGGTAACTATAGAGCTCAAGAAATTAGAAAGTCTAGTGCTAGTTTACAAAGGGAATGAACAATATGACAAAATGGATAGGGAAATCAGAGAACGTTTAAATAAATTAGAAATGGATCTCAAACAAAAGAAAAAGAAAACATTTGAAAGGGATTTTTTTGCTAAACAAAAAAAGGAAGCAGAGAATCTTGAAACAGACACTATTGTACCAGCAACGCCACTAACACCAGGCACACCACTAATAACAAACACTGAGAAGTCTCATTTTAATTTTAATAAACCAGAGTTAGTAAAACAGACTTACAAGCCACCATATCAAAGGAATAATGTGCAGTTTAACACTAATAATAAGAATTAAAACAAAAATCACAAAAAGGATAATAAGAATAATTATGGCAATATCTATAATAATACCAATAACCATAATCATTTTCAAGGGCATTCAAATAACCATTATAGACAGAACAATTCCAACAGGTTTAGACAAAGAAGTCAACAACACAATGGAGGTACCCCAAATAGATGGAGGGAATGCAGGGACCAACAAAAGTATGAAGATACAGAATGGGAGGATTTTGAAACCTTTCACCCTGTACCAATAGAAACAACAGGCAGGAGTCAGGGACCATATGTTCAGAGCCATTTTTTAGAACAAGGCACAGGAAACAGGTTCAGACCAAGACCATCAATAGAAGGGGCAAGACCCAAACAGGTAGATTGGGACCTAGAATGGAGGCCCAATCACGGACAAAATCAAACAAAGGGAAGAAAAAGAACAATAGATCTAGAAGAGGATGTAGGGTAGGTAGAAGGATTCAACACAAAAAGAAGGAGACACCAATAAGTACGGTAGAGGAAACTATAAAAATATTCAATATTTCCTCCCATACACTAAATACAATAGAAGAGAAAGTCCTAAAGAGGGGCCTTTCCTTCTCACCTACACAAATTCCAGATTCCTTTAATCTTTTTGTAGACATCAATAAGTTTATTAGGAAGCTAACATTGACCAGACATTTCAATAAGGGTAAAACCAACCAAATTGGGGCCACCTTAACTGAGGATGAAAAAGAGACCCTACAAGCACTAGCTGATCTAGAGTGGGAATTTAATAGCCAATCACACAGTGACCAGGAGTTATGGTCCATACATGAGGATGATGGCTTAGAAATGGAGAACTGCATTCATAGTAAACTGAAACCCAAATCAATCTTCTTCCCTGTACATTCACAAGGGAGGTTTATCTCTCAGTTTAAGGATGCAGTAATCCAAGAGTGTTCAGAACTGTGTAAAGATTTTAAAATAAATAAACACAATTTAAGTCTCAAAGAAAATGCGGCACTAAAAGGTCTGAAAGAAAAAGACCATCTAATTTTTAGGGCCGCAGAAAAGGGGGGTGGCATCGTCATTCAGGACAAGGTTGATTACTTGAAAGAGGTGTTCAATTTATTATCGGACACAGAGACCTATGAGATACTGAATGGCGATCCCACTCACCAATACTTAGAGGAATATAGACTACATATCAATCAGGGACACAAAGATAAGGTATTGAATGAAAAGGAGTGGAAATTTTTGGCAAGTGATAAACCGAATATAGCTATATTCTATCACTTGCCAAAAATTCACAAGGATCAGAGGTGCCCACCCGGGAGACCAATTATATCGGGCATTAATTCATTAACAGCGAAATTGTCTGAATATATAGATGGATTTTTGAGATCAATAGTGACTGGCCTTAGGTCTCATCTAAGGGATACACCACAACTACTACAAATAATACAAGATGTAAGTTGGAAACCTACATATAGGTGGGCCACATTAGACATATCAGCACTATACACATCTATTGCCTATGGCGGTGGTATGGACGCTGTGAGATATTTCTTGGAAAAACAGGAGGAGTATCCTCGGATTCAACAGGATTTCCTAACAGAGTCTATAAAGTTTGTTCTGGAAAATAATTATTTTCTCTTTCAGGGCAAATTTTACTTACAAAAAAACGGCACCGCCATGGGGACAAAATTTGCACCAAATTTTGTGAATTTGTATGTAGGGTATCTAGAAGAAAAAATGATTTATGATAATGAAAATTTCAAGAATGAACATCTCATATTTTGGAAGAGGTATATAGATGATGTTCTAATAATTTGGGATGGTGATTCAACAAGTTGATCAGTATTTATGGAAAAGTTAAACACAAATAATATGAATTTGAAGTTTACTGGTAGCTCAAATACAGATGAGATCAATTTTCTGGATGTTATCCTCTTTAAGGAGGGGGATACGGTGGGCACAAGAGGTTATAGGAAGGAAACAGATACAAATGTTTTTTTGGATGCCCGAAGTGGACATCACCCTAGGTGGATTGAGAATGTACCCTGCGGGCAGTTCCACAGGATCAGGAGAAATTGCAGCCGCATAGGAGACTTTGAGGACGAGGCCGAAAGGTTAAAAGCAAGGTTTAAGGTGAAACATTTCAAAACAGGTAATATTGAGACGGCATACAAAAAAGCTAAAAACCTAAACAGAAATGATCTAGTTACAGGTAAAAATAGCGATAGAATAACAACAAATTATGAGGTACAAGGGCAACCCAATGGGGAAGCTAGAATGGAGAAAAAAGTTAACAACAGATGCCTCAGTTTTGTTACTACATTTAACACTGGATACACACAGGTAAAAAACATTTTTAAGAAACATTGGAACATTCTCTTAGAAGACCCCCTACTAAAAGATACCTTTGGAAAACACCCAGAAGTTATTTTTAACCCCTTAAGGACCAGCGACGTACCCTGTATGTCGCTGGCCTTTTTTTGTCACTTGATTGTTTTATAGCGCGGTCTTCCCGCCAGCGTTGACACTGCTTTATTCCACAAAGCCTTCTGGAGGGAGGGCATTAATAGCGTGTTCTTGCTAGACTTGTGCTATTATGTCCTGGAAAAACCCCTTAACGACCAGTGACATACAGGGTACATTGTGGTCATTAAGGGGTTAAAAAGAACAAATGCATTAAAAATATCCTAGCTCCTAGTATTATTAGGGAACCAAAAAAGGAAAAAAGGAATATGGGGTTGCCCCAGGTACAGGTATTTTTCAAATGCCTTAGAAAAAACTGTGTGTGTTGCAGTCATACTCATACATCCAAAAATTATAACAAAGTTATTGGTATAGATGGGAAAGAGGAATTAAATCAAATTAAAGGAAGACTGAACTGCAAATCAGACTATGTTGTTTATATGCTCGAGTGCAAATGTAACACCCCACTAAGGTATATAGGGAGAACAAAAAGAATTCTGAAGGTGAGATGCCTCAAGCATATAAAACACATAGAAGCTGGAGCCCTAAAAACACCCCTAATCAAACATTTTACAAATATGCATAATAAAGATCCTTCACAATTTTTTATCAAAGCCATTGAGCAAGTAACAGTAGGACCCAGAGGAGGGAGCAGACTGTTGGAGTTGAGAAAAAGAGAGACCTTTTGGATCCATGCCTTGCAAAGCTTGGATCCAAAGGGACTAAATAAAGATATCGATTTGGCTGCTTTCTTATAAGTAAGAAACAGCTAGAAAATAAAAATAAAAATAAAACAAAAATAAAAATAAAAACATAGATAAAGAACAGGTTCAACTAATACACATGAACAAAGAAAATAGAGGCAAATACATATATATATTTATATTTGCATATATATAGGTCCAAGAGTGGACACAGCAGGTATGTCAGCTGCAAAAAAGAATACACAAGTATGGATATAGATGAAGAAATGTTTTTAGCAAATGTTTTTAGCAAGTATTGGATATGTAGATAGGAAGGCTATGTATAGGGAAAGGTGATTGAAAGCAATAACATAGAAATAACAAAAAAGGTTTTCCCTAAAAGTCACACATGAGATCGTTTTACAAGAAGTGATAAAATATGAAAGTTTTTAAGCTACTGAGGGGAGATAGTGAGATTGTTTCTGAGTCCTATTGATTTGCCCTCAGAACGAACCATTTAAGCTCTACAGGTGCCCAAATCAAATATGGAGTTGGACACGATAGACTGACGTTTCAATTGCATAAATAGGAGGCTTAGGGGGGGGCGTACCCTACCTCTGATGAAGCGACCAATCAAGTCACGAAACGCATCAGGCCACGCCCCCTCACGAGTCAAGATTCAATAACGAAGTGCCACGGCACGGTTTGTTAAGGACCCAGACTTACTGGGGATTTTACAACTAGCCACAGTGTTTTTTATACAATACAAAACGAGTGATTTTTCTACAGCCACTTTTGTATATATATTTTAATTGAACCGGTATGTGCAGTTTTTTATGAGAGTTCTTCATGTCATATTTATGAACAACATGTTAAATTAAAGCACACTTTTAAAGAACTTTGTGGTGTGCGACACCCATTCTTTCATCCCCCAAAATAAATAACGCTTGTGAGAGGATTTCCTCCAGGATAGATATTGCAGCCTCCTTTTTCGAAGTGGTTAAGTTTCTGCTGGAGAGGTGAGGACTACATATAAGGAGTGAAGTACAAGTTGCAAGCACAAGGGGATTGGATTGCCTTCCTTAGTGGATATTCACCACTCAGAGTCTTATCTATACCTCATAAGGTTGAGGTAGAAGCACGTGAGTTTGCATTTGTCACTGCATTACAGTATTCTTAACAAGTGTCTTGATATACTACACCAGGAGGTTTCTTTTGCTGTGCGCCCTTCCCTCTTCTGTTCCAGAATATATATATATATATATATATATATATATATATATATATATATATATATATATATATATATATATATATATATATATATATATATATATATATATATATATATATATATATATATATATATGTATATATATTCTATATCAGTCGCATATAGCAAAGTACAGGTAATAAAACATAAAATGAATTGTATCTAGCATCACAGGCATACATAGCCTTGCTTGAACAAACGACAGGATATAATACAGATGAAATAATCCTCTTATGAATCCAATTTATAATAACCTGTGAACACAGAGTAAATGTATACAGTTTGGAACAAGACAGAGAAACATATACATTAGCAAGCAAGCAAATATAAAGTTCATGCAATGCTAGCAAAAGTTCATTCACCTCCTCCCTATGATGAATGTAGAAATGGGAGGGGTCAGCCTCCAAAAATAACCTGATTGGACAGGCCGTGCTGTTAGCAAGACAAAGCAATCTTCATACTGAATACAATGTATCCATTTGAATCAAAAGATATACTTTTAAGAAAATGATTGCAACTTTTAGGCGTGTGTGGGATATATATCTGATCTTACCATAGATGTACCAAGCAGACCATTCTGCTACACCATGTGTTCACACAGATAATAAACAACGCCTCACACTGGATATTTTGTTTGCAAATGCAGAAATCTTCGTAATGGATATTATATACCTGTTCTTACCAAGAGATGTACCTTAGGCAGCAAATTGCATAGTGAGCATATACAAAGTATACAGGTGATCTTACCACAGATGAACCAAACTTTATATAGCAAGCTATCAGTTCCACTCCACTGTATATTCACACAGGTAGTGAGCCACGCCTCACACTTAGTACTTTGTATGCTTTCTTACCAAGATGTACCAATAACGTGCTATAAGAGCAATAATCCACATCAAAGATTGTATTTTAGTGCATGCATAGGGAATAGCATAGGTCTTACCATAGATGTACCATTCGTCCTATGTCATGCAGTCCATTCTGTTCCAAAATTGCCATACAGAAGGAAGGTTACAGCATTCACCACGCTGAGCTCAGTGCATCTGGTCTCTCCACAGGTGCATCCAATCAGCAGGATAACACCTCTAGACCTGCAAATCACAAACTGTGCAATCTTACCACAGATGTACCATTTGGAGCACAGCAGTGTATCAGCTTTGTTAACTTAATGCAGAGTTGCTCACACTATACAAACCAATGATAACAGATAGTAAAAAATGAGAGTAGTTCACACATAGAATATCATGAAGTATAGTCGACTCTTCTCCATGATAAAACACACACAAGTGCCAATGCACGTTTCACCCCCACAGTAACGTGTTTCAGGGGCTCATCAGGGCATACCTTTCAATCTTAGGACCTCCTCCTTATAAAGCACCTGGTGGTATCCAATTGGCCAGCCAATATGTGCTATTTCTTATTTTCTTAAAGGGGCAGGTCAATCAACCAGATTAATACAAACATATTTCATTGCCATTTCTCCAAAACAAACTTTTATGTATATACAGATTTCACTTATTGGAGTACTAATAAATAAGAGTACTCCAATAAGTGAAATCTCTATATACATAAAAGTTTGTTTTGGAGAAATGGCAATGAAATATGTTTGTATTAATCTGGCTGATTGACCTGCCCCTTTAAGAAAATAAGTAATAGCATATATTGGATGGCCAATTGGGTACCACCAGGTGCTTTATAAGGAGGAGGTCCTAAGATTGAAAGGTATGCCCTGATGAGCCCCTGAAACACGTTACTGTGGGGGTGAAACGTGCGTTGGCACTTGTGTGTGTGTTTTATCATGGAGAAGAGTCGACTATACTTCTATGTGTGAACTACTCTCATTTTTTACTACCTGTTATCATTGGTTTGTAATAGTGTGAGCAACTCTGCATTAAGTTAACAAAGCTGATACACTGCTGTGCTCCAAATGGTACATGTGTGGTAAGATTGCACAGTTTGTGATTTGCAGGTCTAGAGGTGTTATCCTGCTGATTGGATGCACCTGTGGAGAGACCAGATGCACTGAGCTCAGCGTGGTGAATGCTGTAACCTTCCTTCTGTATGGCAATTTTGGAACAGAATGGACTGCATGACATAGGACGAATGGTACATCTATGGTAAGACCTGTGCTATACCCTATGCCAGTGGCGTAGCATGGGGGGGCACAGGGGCGGTTGCCCTGGGCTCATAATTATGGGGGGAGCAAAAGCCTCCACCAGACAGTAGACTGTGACAGTCAGTCCCAGACTCCAGTGGCAATTTTGGCAACTTGGCAAGCAAAGGGAACAGGGAGGATAAACATTCTAACAGGCGCCCTGCTGTTCTGTCTTTAGTCTCAACGCAAGTGTGAGCTTCAATTGTCAGTGTCGTCTGTAAGTCTGTCTGTGCCACCTCTAAGTGTAATCTGACTCTGTCCGAACGTTACCTGCTGTCTAGCGTTACGGTTTACATCACTAGCTCGGCGGGTCCTGACTCCTCCCACTCCCAGCGCACAGGTCAGCAGGGACCGAGGGAGCAAGAAGTGGAGGAAGACTGTCTCTAGCGCGTCGTGCCCGCCCGTGACTTTAAAAGGTAAGTAATTTGGGGAGGAGAAGATAAAGGGATGTCGGTTGCTTAGTGGCTATATTGACTACAAATTGTCAGGATTAAACATGCTAAGAGAGGAATGTTAACACGGTCCAGCCAGGACACGATTGCATCCTGGGGTCTAATTGTAAACGGACATCACTTAAACAAGATTGTAACCCCCCCCCCCAAACATTGGGATTCAAACACAAATATCCAGTGCTAGACGTAAACAGTTTCGGCTTTTTTTCTGGCTTCTTAAACGTTCCTAATTTATTGCATGTTTTCTACTAGTTTTTTTTTCCTGTTGAGGTTGAGAATAATGGTTTAATGAATATTGGAAATTGATAAACAAGTTTATTTTTTTAAATGTAATTGAATGCATTCTGATTTTTAAAAAGTAAGGTATAACAAAAATGAAATAAATATACAACTTTGGATTTTAAATGAATTTTCTGAGTTTATTTTCCCCCCACAAATATATATATATATATATATATATCGATTTCTGACATCATTTAATTAAATTACTATATATTTCTGACATATAGTAAAATACACAATATTGCTCTTTATATTACAGAAACCTGCTAATGTGTGTGTATTGTGTTATGAAACATGAGATTCCAACCATGAGTGAGTGTGTATATATATATCTGTATAATTTTATATATATATATATATATATATATATATATATATATATATATATATATATATATATATATATATATATATATATATATATATATATATATATATAGCTATATCCATCTATTTGTGTGTGTGAATTTAGATATTTTATTAAAAAGGCTTTATGTAACTGTATAATTTGTGCATAGAAATATAATTTTATAATTTGTTCCATTGTTGTCAAGATTTATATTTGCAACATTTGGTTATTTGTGCAAATTAATAGTTGTTTTATTTCCAACTTTACGTCTTAAGATAATAATAATAATAATAATAACAATAATAGTGAAATATAAGCAGATTTAAAAAAGAGAACCTCATTGACTGTGGATTTGAGACTCTTTAAAAATGATCTGTGAAGAACAGGCCAGTGTTCTTAAAACGAATTCAGTCAATTATATGCTGGATTTACTTTTATCTCAGTATAAATGGTATAATGGCATGATGTGCACTTGGCCATGAGTCCTAAACTAAGGCAATAGTCATTGTTTTTTCTTTTTTTGCTCATAATATATATATGTGTGTGTGTGTGTATATATATATATATATATATATATATATATATATATATATATATATATATATATATACACACACAAGCAAATTTCCACTAATCCCGAAATTAAGATATTTTCTAAATACTAGCACACGCATACATCAAACACACATCGCACGCACACACCACACACCACACACATCACACGCACACACTGGCTCCTAGATTCAAAGTAAATTTGCCAGTACCTACTGTACTGGTGGAAGAGACTCAGTCAGTGCTAATGGGTTAGGGGGGGCGCAATTCTTACCTTGCCCTGGGCGCTGACAACCCACGCTACGCCACTGCCCTATGCATGCACTAAAATACAATCTTTGATGTGGATTATTGCTCTTATAGCACGTTATAGGTACATCTTGGTAAGAAAGCATAAAGTGTGAGGCGTGGTTCACTACCTGTGTGAATATAAAGTGGAGTGGAACTGATAGCTTGCTATATAAAGTTTGGTACATCTGTGGTAAGATCACCTGTATACTTTGTATATGCTCACTATGCAATTTGCTGCCTAAGGTACATCTCTTGGTAAGAACGGGTATATAATATCCATTACGAAGATTTCTGCATTTGCAAACAAAATATCCAGTGTGAGGATATTTATGCAGCTCTGTGGTGTTACTTTACCTCTGCATGTATAAGTGATATATTAGAGCTCTACCTGTTTTGGATTTTATAGCTATCCGATACAGGAAATGGTACTAATTGTGTGATTTAATGATACAGGCTTGTATTATATTGATATGAGATGTAGTTCTGGTTTTAATTTGTATATAGTGGTGTGGTTGCATGTTTCTGCTCTATTTTTGAGATGGCAGGGCATGTTTGGGCAAACTTCTTTTGTAAATGCTATATGAGTTTAATAAATTGTTGAATTCACCTCATATGTGTGCCGTTTTTATTCCCTTTCTTTTTTAGAGGATTATTGTATTCTCTAATATTTTTCTCTCTCCTTTTTAGTAATATATATATATATATATATATATATATATATATATATATATATATATACTGTATATATATATATACTCATTTTAAAGAATGAAAGAAAACATTTGGGTTTCATGTCCCTTTAATATTTCAATAGCACGCCTTAAGATAACTAATTCTTCATGTTCACTAAACCAACACCCCGTTAGACCTACCGTTAAATTAAAACAATGTAATTTTTATTATTAAATATATATTTCTATACATATCTGATAATGTTAATATAAAATTTATATCTATAACTATATATCTATAGGAATAGTTATACAAGTATAAATATATATTTAAAATAAAAATATAATTTTCCTGTATGTGAACATTGGAATGTGACATATAGTGATGTCGCGACCATAAAAATTTGGGTTCGCGAGCGGCGAACGCGAACTTCCACAACTGTTCGCGAACGGGCGAACCGGGCGAACCGCCATAGACTTCAATAGGCAAGAGAACTTTAAAACCCACAGGGACTCTTTCTGGCCACAATAATGATGGAAAAGTTGTTTCAAGGGGACTAACACCTGGACTGTGGCATGCCGGAGGGGGATCCATGGCAAAACTCCCATAGAAAATTACATAGTTGATGCAGAGTCTGGTTTTAAGCCATAAAGGGCATAAATCACCTAACATTCCTAAATTGTTTGGAATAACGTGCTTTAAAACATCAGGTATGATGTTGTATCGATCAGGTAGTGTAAGGGTTACGCCCGCTTCACAGTGACAGACCAAACTCCCCGTTTAAAGGGACAGTCTACACCAGAATTTTTATTGTTTTAAAAGATAGATAATCCCTTTATTACCCATTTACCAGTTTTGCATAACTAACACATTTATAATATACTTTTAACCTCTGTGATTATCTTGTATCTAAGCCTCTGCAAACTGCCCCTTTTTTCAGTTCTTTTGACAGACTTGCAGTCTAGCCAATCAGTGCCTGCTCCCAGATAACTTCTCGTGCACGAGCACAGTGTTATCTATATGAAATACGCGAACTAACACCCTCTAGTGGTGAAAAACTGTTAAAATGCAATCTGAAAGAGGTGGGCTTCAAGGTCTAAGAAATTAGCATATGAACCTCCTAGGTTAAGCTTTCAATTAAGAATACCAAGAGAACAAAGCAAAATTGGTGATAAAAGTAGATTGGAAAACTGTTTAAAATTACATGCTCTATCTGAATCATGAAAGTTTATTTTGGCCTAGACTGTCCCTTTAACGCACCGCAAACAACCGCAAACAGTCCATTTGCACAACCGCAAACTCCCCATTTGCACAAGGTTGGATACTAAGCTAGCCATGTCCCGTTCCTTGTCCTCACTGATGTCATTGAAGGTCTCTTCCTCCACCCAGCCACGTACAACACCAAGGGTCCCCGAAAGGACGCCTGCTGTGTTTGGTCTTCCACCTCCTCAAAGCCACCTTCCTCCTCTGACTCCTCTTCTTCAGACTCTTCTCTCTGCGTTGCCTCTCTCTGCATTATTATAAGGTGTGTTAAGTAATACTATTCCTATCAGTTTAAAGGGCCACTAAACCCAAAATCTTTCTTTCATGATTCAGATAGAGAATAGAAATTTAAACAACATTACAATTTACTTCCATTATTTATTTTGCTTCATTTTTTAAATATCCTTAGTTGAAGAAAAGCAATGCACATGGTGAGCCAATCACACGATGCTTCTATGTGCAGCAACCAATCAGCAGCTAGTGAGCATATCTAGATATGCTTTTCATCAAAGAATATCAAGAGAATAAAACAAATGAGATAATATAAGTAAATTAGAAAGATGTTTAAAATTGCATTCTCTTTCTAAATCATAAAAGACAGGGGACGTGTATATGGCATCGATTTTAGGAACCGGGAGATGGAAAAAGATGCTTGGTAGGTCCTCCTACTTCAAATTTGGGGCACTGCGCGTGCAATCTAATGTGCCACCAGATAGGAGTGGTGTGTTAAGTAGTTCTATTCTTATCAGTTTAATCCCTGTTACGTCCCCTATCAGGGGACGTGTATATGTCATCGATTTTAGGAACCGGGAGATGGAAAAAGATGCTCGGTCGGTCCTCCTACTTCAAATTTGGGGCACTGCGCGTGCAATCTAATGTGCCACCAGATAGGAGTGGTGTGTTAAGTAGTTCTATTCTTATCAGTTTAATCCCTGTTACGTCCCCTATCAGGGGACGTGTATATGGCATCGATTTTAGGAACCGGGAGATGGAAAAAGATGCTTGGTCGGTCCTCCTACTTCAAATTTGGGGCACTGCTCGTGCAATCTAATGTGCCACCAGATATGAGTGGTGTGTTAAGTAGTTATTTTCTTATCAGTTTAATCCCTGTTACGTCCCCTATCAGGGGACGTGTATATTGCATCGATTTTAGGAACCGGGAGATGGAAAAAGATGCTTGGTCGGTCCTCCTACTTCAAATTTGGGGCACGGCACATGCAATCTAATGTGCCACCAGATAGGAGTGGTGTGTTAAGTAGTTCTATTCTTATCAGTTTAATCCCTGTTATGTCCCCTATCAGGGGACATGTATATGGCATCGATTTTAGGAACCGGGAGATGGAAAAAGCTGCTTGGTCGGTCCTCCTACTTCAAATTTGGGGCACTGCACGTGCAATCTAATGTGCCACCAGATAGGAGTGGTGTGTTAAGTAGTTCTATTCTTAGCAGTTTAATCCCTGATACGTCCCCTATCAGGGGACGTGTATATGGCATCGATTTTAGGAACCGGGAGATGGAAAAAGATTGAGAGGGTTATGGTCTTCACATATTTTCCCCTTATATTTTAAATAATCTATAGCAATACTCTCCATGAACCCGGCAATCTACCGTCAATTATCCATTGTCGTATTAAGTTTGATTTTAAGAGTGGAGTGATAATCTGTGCTTGTACTATCTCTGGTTGTGCTTCAATTACCTTTAACCATTTATATAGATACATTTTAAACGTTCTCTGTGATTTTATCTTTATATTCTATTGTTCCATTATCGCCTGATTTAACATTTCTGCTTTGAATTTAACAATGCTTGGCCCCTGGGGAGATTTCCACTTAGCTAATATCAATATACGTCCTTGTAAAATTGCCGTATTAATCAATTTCATATTACTCAACTGGCCCTGCGTTCCATGCAGGAATATAATTTGTTTACTGCTAAGTTGGCACCTTGGTTCAAGAGTCGTATTTAACCAGTATTGTATTTTTAACCAGAACTGTTTAATTTTTGAGCATGCCCATAAACAGTGCTCCAAATCTGCTAATCTTGAACCACATTTAGCACATACTATAGAGTCATTTTTGAACAAATATGCCAATCTACTAGGTGTAATGTATAGCTGGTTTATTATTTTAAAATGTGCTTCTCTCCAAGAAGTTATATTAGTGGCTTCAATGATCCTCTTTAGACTAGAGGAGACCTCTAGAAGTGTAAGATTCCTAAATGTTCTAATCCACTTCCCATGTATTCTTTGCATCTCAGTATTATAAGTCATATATAAGTTGTATATCTTGCTAACTGTGTATTTTTTTTGAGCCAGTGAGTTGATTACTTCCTCTAATTCTCCCAGGCTCCAGTCAGCTCCATATTTATTTTGTAAGTCAAAAAATAGATGCCTAATTTGTAGGTATGCGTAGAATCCTTTTTTCGATAGATTATATTCTCTACATAGTGTTTCAAATGTTTTACACGTATTTAATACTTTATCTTGGAGTTGTATCACATAACTCAAACCTTGTTCTCCCCATTTTTTAAATATACTTTCTCTTATGCATCCTGGTTTAAAATTAGGGTTTCCCATGATTGGTAGATAGCGTGAAACTCTTGTATTCCTTCCCAGTGTTTTACCAAATTTATGCCATGCACTTATCACATTACTAATTACCGTAAGTTTAACTATTTCTTTTGGGATTTTCGTATGTTCACAATGTAGTAGTGCTTTCAAGGAATAGGGTTCACATATAGCCCTATCTAATTGGCCGTATGTTACATAATTATCTTCTTTTATCCAATCTATAGCATATTTGGCTAAAATTGCCAGATTGTATATCCTTAAATTTGGGAGCGCTAATCCACCTGCCCTGCTTGGCAGAGACAATATTTCATTTGAGCATCTACTTTTTTTCCCTTGCCATATCAGTAAGGCACACATTCTATTAAACTTTACGATATCTTTTTGCTTAATGATTAAAGGTGTATTTTGCATTACATAGCATATACGTGGAAAAATAATTGTTTTTATCAACATTATTCTAGCTGACATTGAAATAGGAAGGGCTATCCAATTTTTACAATCTGTTGTACATTTATCTAAACATGTCATAATGTTTCTGCTGTACCATTGTCTAGGGTTCTTAGTTAAGAAGATACCCAGATATTTCATACATTCCACTTCCCTAAATGGGCATTCTCCTCTTTTATATTTTGAGTCAGATACCCACATGATTTCTGATTTGCTTATATTGATCTTATATCCCGAGAAGGAACTGAATTTATTAACTATCGTTAGGAATTGCTTAATACTCTGCTTCGTATCTTTAAGGAAAATTAATAAGTCGTCTGCAAACAATGATAGCACCACTTTGTGTTGTTGTATATTGACACCCTCTAATTCTTGCCTTAACATAATAGCTAATGGCTCTATAGCAAGGTTAAACAGTGGTGACAGCGGGCAACCCTGCCTCGTTCCCCTTTTTAGATGGATATTTGGGGTTAATTCATCGTTTACTATGATATTGGAGATGGGATCCTTGTATATTAATTTTATTAGTGTCCTTAAATTACCCTTTATCCCGAATTTATCTAGTACTGTAAAAAGGTGGTCCCATGTTATACAGTCAAAAGCCTTTTCGGCGTCGACTGAGAGAGCCGCGATATCTGTTTCTCTTCCCCTTGTATCTTGGTCCCATCTCTGTCTACAATAATTAATCATTGTAAATATTCTATGTGTATTCTTTGCAGGATTACGTCCTTCCATGAACCCTGCTTTGTCCGGGTGTATTAATTTCTGCATAACCCTTTTGATTCTATTCGCAATAATATTTGTTAGTATTTTATAGTCATTATTTAATAATGAAATTGGACGGTATGATGCAGGGTCTTCTGGGTCCCTATCTTTCTTTCTGATTAGAGTTATAGAGGATGTCGCAAAATATTTAGAATTAATTTCTCCTTTCATAAAATAGCTATTATATAGGCTCGTGAGTATTGGTGCTGACTCTTTCAACATCATTTGATAGAACTCTGCCGGTAGCATGTCTGGACCTGGTGCTTTATTTGTTTTGGATTTATTTATAATGTCCACTACTTCCTTTTCTGTTATAGCTTGATTTAAACATTCATTATCTTCCTCTGTTAGTTTGGTTATAACTAATTTCTCCCAAAATGTTTTTTTTATTTTCTATATCAACCTCGCTACTTGTATATAGTTGGTGGAAATATTCATATATTACTTGTTTAATTTCTTTATTGGTAGTCACTCTCTTTGAACCTATCTTGATTGCAGGAATATAATTTTTTTGTTTATTAGTTTTGATAAGTCTGGCCAAAAATTTGGCCGATCTTCCATAGTACCCTCCATATAAAGCCCTAACTTTCTTGTCTTGCTGGATTGCACTCTGTTTCAAAAACGCCTCCCTTTCCTGTTTGCTAGTTATGTAATTTTTCCATAATCTAGAGCTAGGGTTCCTTATATATGCTCTATAGCTATTCTTAAGTTGGTTTCTTGGTCTTTTTTTTTCTTTTTGCATATATATGCCTTAATAATGCCCCTTAGGAATGCCTTAGCTGCTTCCCAGTATATCTCCCATTTGCCCAAGTATGTTTTATTGAAATGTTGATACTCTTTGAGTTTCTCACAGACATGGTTTCTAAAATGTATACTTTCCATCATGAATCTGGGGAAAATAAATCTATTAATACTGGATTTTATCCCAACTGCATTTTGCAGTTCAAGGGATATAATTGCGTGGTCTGATATAACAATCTCTTTAATCTCCGTACAAGAGTCTAATCCCATTAGATTATCTGATATTAAAAAAAATATCTATCCTCGAGAAAGTACTATGTGTCTTAGAGGCACAGGTAAATGATTGTAAATCAGGATTCTGAATCCTCCATATATCTCGTAATTTAAGAGCTCTACAGAATCCGTTAAAGATTTTGACTTCTCTTTTGATTTCCCTATCAGGGGACGTGTATATGGCATCGATTTTAGGAACCGGGAGATGGAAAAAGATGCTTGGTCGGTCCTCCTACTTCAAATTTGGGGCACTGCTCGTGCAATCTAATGTGCCACCAGATATGAGTGGTGTGTTAAGTAGTTCTATTCTTATCAGTTTAATCCCTGTTACGTCCCCTATCAGGGGACGTGTATATGGCATCGATTTTAGGAACCGGGAGATGGAAAAAGATTCTTGGTCTGTCCTCCTACTTCAAATTTGGGGCACTGTGCGTGCAATCTAATGTGCCACCAGATAGGAGTGGTGTGTTAAGTAGTACTATTCTTATCAGTTTAATCCCTGTTACGTCCCCTATCAGGGGACATGTATATGGCATCGATTTTAGGAACCGGGAGATGGAAAAAGATGCTTGGTCGGTCCTCCTACTTCAAATTTGGGGCACTGCACGTGCAATCTAATGTGCCACCAGATAGGAGTGGTGTGTTAAGTAGTTCTATTCTTAGCAGTTTAATCCCTGTTACGTCCCCCTATCAGGGGATGTGTAATGGCATCGATTTTAGGAACCGGGAGATGGAAAAAGATGCTTGTTCGGTCCTCCTACTTCAAATTTGGGGCACTGTGCGTGCAATCTAATGTGCCACCAGATATGAGTGGTGTGTTAAGTAGTTCTATTCTTATCAGTTTAATCCCTGTTACGTCCCCTATCAGGGGACATGTATATGGCATCGATTTTAGGAACCGGGAGATGGAAAAAGATGCTTGGTCATTCCTCCTACTTCAAATTTGGGGCTCTGCGCGTGCAATCTAATGTGCCACCATATATGAGTGGTGTGTTAAGTAGTTCTATTCTTATCAGTTTAATCCCTGTTACATCCCCCTATCAGGGGATGTGTAATGGCATCGATTTTAGGAACCGGGAGATGGAAAAAGATGCTTGTTCGGTCCTCCTACTTCAAATTTGGGGCACTGTGCGTGCAATCTAATGTGCCACCAGATATGAGTGGTGTGTTAAGTAGTTCTATTCTTATCAGTTTAATCCCTGTTACGTCCCCTATCAGGGGACGTGTATATGGCATCGATTTTAGGAACCGGGAGATGGAAAAAGATGCTTGTTCGGTCCTCCTACTTCAAATTTGGGGCACTGTGCGTCCAATCTAATGTGCCACCAGATATGAGTGGTGTGTTAAGTAGTTCTATTCTTATCAGTTTAATCCCTGTTATGTCCCCTATCAGGGGACATGTATATGGCATCGATTTTAGGAACCGGGAGATGGAAAAAGATGCTTGGTCATTCCTCCTACTTCAAATTTGGGGCTCTGCGCGTGCAATCTAATGTGCCACCATATATGAGTGGTGTGTTAAGTAGTTCTATTCTTATCAGTTTAATCCCTGTTACGTCCCCCTATCAGGGGATGTGTAATGGCATCGATTTTAGGAACCGGGAGATGGAAAAAGATTCTTGGTCAGTCCTCCTACTTCAAATTTGGGGCACTGCGCATGCAATCTAATGTGCCACCAGATAGGAGTGGTGTGTTAAGTAGTACTATTCTTATCAGTTTAATCCCTGTTACGTCCCCTATCAGGGGACATGTATATGGCATCGATTTTAGGAACCGGGAGATGGAAAAAGATGCTTGTTCGGTCCTCCTACTTCAAATTTGGGGCACTGTGCGTGCAATATAATGTGCCACCAGATAGGAGTGGTGTGTTAAGTAGTACTATTCCTATCAGTTTAATCCCTGTTATGTGCCTTTTTTTTGGTTTGGTTTTTGAAGCCACAGTGCAGCACCAGAGGCCAGAAAAATTAAGCATGTAAACAGCTGCTGTAGCAGCGGCCAGAAAAATTGATGTTTGTTTCCCAGGCAGAAAGTGCCCTAAAACATTGCGGCTTGATCCCTAGTTGGTGGCGGATAAGTCACGCAAGTCATCCAGCATTCAGAGATAAAATACAGCAGCGTGTGGACCATTTTTAGCCCAAGGCAGCTCATCTCATCAGGCCTTTTTTAGTCAAATGTATCGACCACTGTTAGTCCCTTCGGAATCCATCCCTCATTCATCTTAATAAAGGTGAGGTAATCTAGACTTTTTTGACCTAGGTGACTTCTCTTCTCAGTGACAATACCTCCTGCTGCACTGAAGGTCCTTTCTGACAGGACACTTAAAGCGGGGCAGGCCAGAAGTTCTATCGTAAATTGGGATAGCTCAGGCCACAGGTCAAGCCTGCACACCCAGTAGTCAAGGGGTTTATCGCTCCTCAGAGTGTCGATATCTGCAGTTAAGGCGAGGTAGTCTGCTACCTGTCGGTCGAGTCGTTCTCTGAGGGTGGACCCCGAAGGGCTGTAGCGATGCGTAGTACTTAAAAAGCTCTGCATGTCCTCAATCAACAACACGTCTGTAAAGCGTCCTGTCCTTGCCGGCATGGTGGTGGGAGGAGGAGGAGGATTACTTTCACCTCTTCCCCTGTTAGATTTCCGTTGTGCTGTGACATCAACCTTATACGCTGTGTAAAGCATACTTTTTAATTTATTTTGGAACTGCTGCATCTTTTCCGACTTGCGGTAATTCGGTAACATTTCAGGCACTTTATGCTTATACCGGGGGTCTAGTAGCATGGACACCCAGTACAGGTCATTCTCCTTCAGCCTTTTAATACGAGGGTTTCTCAACAGGCACGACAGCATGAAAGACCCCATTTGCACAAGGTTGGATGCCGAGCTACTCATGTCCCATTCCTCGTCCTCAGTGATCTCACTAAAGGTATCTTCTTCCCCCCAGCCACGTACAACACCACGAGTACCAGATAGGTGACAACGAGCACCCTGGGATGCCTCTTGTGGTTGGTCTTCCTCCTCCTCCTCAAAGCCACATTCCTCCTCTGACTCCTCTTCCTCACAATCCTCTTCCAGCATTGCCGCAGGTCCAGCAAGCGATGCTGATAAGGCTGTTTCTGGTGGTGATGGTGACCACAACTCTTCCTCTTCCTCTTCACACTCATCTACGGCCTGATCCAGCACTCTTCGCAGGGCACGCTCCAGGAAGAAAACAAATGGTGTGATGTCACTGATGGTGCCTTCGGTGTGACTGACTAGGTTTGTCACCTCCTCAAAAGGATGCATGAGCCTACAGGCATTGCGCATGAGCGTCCAGTAACGTGGCAAAAAAATTCCAAGCTCCGCAGAGGCTGTCCTAGCACCCCGGTCATACAAATAGTCGTTAACGGCTTTTTCTTGTTGGATCAGGTGGTTGAACATTAGGAGTGTTGAATTCCAACGTGTCGGGCTGTCGCAAATCAAGTGCCTCACTGGCATGTTGTTTCGCCGCTGGATATCTGAAAAGTGTGCCATGGCCATGTAGGAATGCCTGAAATGGCCACACACCTTCCTGGCCTGCTTCAGGATGTCTTGTAAGTCTGGGTACTTATGCACAAAGTGTTGTACGATCAGATTACACACATGTGCCATGCACGGCACATGTGTCAACTTGCCCAAATTCAATGCCGCCAACAAATTTCTTCCGTTGTCACTAACCACTTTGCCGATCTCCAGTTGGTGCGGAGTCAGCCACTGATCCAACTGTGCGCTCAGGGCGGACAGGAGTGCTGGTCCGGTGTGACTCTCTGCTTTCAGGCAAGTCAACCCCAAGACGGCGTGACACTGCCGTATACGGGATTTGGAATAGTACCTGGGGAGCTGGGGGGTGCCGTTGATGTGGAGCAAGATGCAGCAGCAGAAGAGGACTCAGCCGAGGAGGTTATGGAAGAGGATGGAGTAGGAGGAGTAGAGGAGGTGGCAGCAGGCCTGCCTGCAAGTCATGGCGGTGTCACCAACTCCTCTGCAGAGCCACGCATTCCATGCTTGGCAGCCGTCAGCAGGTTTACCCAATGTGCAGTGTAGGTGATACCATGCTTTGCAGACCAGGTATCAGTGGTCAGATGGACCCTTGCCCCAACACTGTGTGCCAGACATGCCATTACTTCCTTTTGCACAATCGAGTACAGGTTGGGGATTGCCTTTTGTGCAAAGAAATTTTTGCCCGGTACCTTCCACTGCGGTGTCCCAATAGCTACAAATTTTTTGAATGCCTCAGACTCCACCAGCTTGTATGGTAAAAGCTGGCGGGCTAAGAGTTCAGTCAAGCCAGTTGTCAGATGCCAGGCAAGGGAGTGACATTGTGACATTGGCTTCTTACGCTCAAACATGTCCTTGACAGACACCTGACTGTGGGCAGATGAGCAGAAACTGCTCAAGGTGAGACACGGAGTGGGGGATGGTTGAGAGGGGGCAAGGAGGACAGCAGTGGTTGATGTGGCTGAAGATGCTGGACCAGGAGGAGGATGGCGGCTTTGAGTTTGTGTGCAGCTTGTACTCATGTATTGATCCCATAGGCGTTTGTGATGTGCGATCATGTGCCTTTGCAAAGCAGTTGTACCTAGGTGGGTGTTGGACTTCTCATGACTTTTGGCACAGGTTGCAAATGGCATCGCTGTAGTCAGAGGCAGACACTCACAAAAAATGCTACACTGCTGAGCTCTGCAATGACGGCATTCCGGTGGTGGCAACAGCATGCGTTGATTGGCGTGCTGTCTGGTGGACCCCGGGTGCCGATGCATGCTGTCTGACTGTGCCACTAGCTCCTTGCGACAACTTCCCCCTCCTTCCAACTCGTCTCCTCTCTGTCTCCCCATCTGAACTTTCCCCCTCTTCTTCTTCTCTTCTAGCGGGCACCCATGTGACATCCACGGACGCATCGTCATCATCAACCGCTTCACTTGTATCTGACAAGTCAACAAAGGAAGCAGCAGCGGGTACAACATTATCATCATCATCACACCGTACGTCCATGTGTGTAATGCTACCTGACTGAGAAATATCCCTGTTATCTACATCCTCTGGCAATAATGGTTGCGCATCACTATCACTCATTTCTTCCAACTGATGTGTAAATAACTCCTCTGACAGATCAAGTGAAGCAGCTGTGGTGCTAGTGTTGGTGGTGGTGGCAGGCGGGCGAGTGGTAACTTGAGAGGTGCCCGAAGCTAAGCTAGAGGAGGATGGTGCGTCAAGGTTCCGAGCGTAAGCTGTAGAAGATTGGGTGTCCTGTGTTAGCCAGTCATGTCCTCAGAAATGTTTGAGTTTGGGGTACGTGGCCTCTGAACACTGGGCATTATTCTAGCGCCAAAGGGAATCACAGCACCACGAACACTACGGCCCCTGCGGGGTGGCCTGCCTCTGCCTGTCATTTTTTTTCGATTAGTGGTACTATGCGTGCAAGCTACTGTGACAACAGATATGAGTGGCACTGTGCACTGGCAGAAGTTGGCAGAGTAGACGCTGTAGGCCTGACACACATGCTTGCAGACAACTAACTACTATTCAATCTATAACCAAAATCAAGTGATTAATCCAGCACACAGCGACCCTATTGTCAGCCACTCCAGAGACCCACTCCAATCTCTGTAACATCAATAAAATATCCACTTTGAGTAGCAGCAAACAATTAGTGTTTATTTAAAACAACACAACACAATCAGCAACGTTTCGGTATTTCTACCTTATTCATGCTAAACATCATACACAAATGATTCTATTTATACCTTGTCACCACTAGGTGGCGCTGAGTGCAACTTCCTATTAACCCATTACATATAGTTACCTATAATACACATTATCATAGTATTATCTAAACTACTCTAAGCATTAAGTAAATTTAAAAACTTGTTCTTTATACAGAATATCAAAATAGAATCTTTACAAAATAACCTCTTATATACAGACATATTTAGAAATCACATTCTATAGAAATACAGACATATCTAGATCTCTATTTAACCCATTAGGTTCCATAGTGCCCAATTTACAAATCCAAAAACACTCACGCTGTTTTAGTAGGAGTTCTCTATCCCCTAACCTACGTGGCATAGCTATTTTTTCTAAAATCTGAAACCGCAGTTGCCCTATTGAATGACCTTTTTCAATAAAATGATGAGCTACAGGGGCTTTTAAATTCTTTGTTCTGATACAACTTTTATGTTCAATTATCCTGTCTTTGATGACCCTAGTCGTTTCTCTGACATAACTCCGCCCACAGAGGCATTTAATTAAATAAATCACATATGATGTTAAACAAGTATGATGCCCATTGATTTTGAATTTTTTTTCCCAGGGATCTGCATAATTTTATGTATACTGAACACACTTGCACTCCAGTGCTATATACTTTACCAAAAGTTCATAAAAATCTGCAGGCCCCCCCAGGTCGTCCAATCGTTGCCAGTACTCAATCTGTCTTAACCAACGTGTCTGTCTTCCTTGATCGTATCCTTAGACCATATGTAGAAGTATCAAATTCGTTTTTAAAGGATACTAGTGATTTTCTGAGGAAGATTGATACATTGGATATGGTAACAGAGAAATATATTTTATACAGCTTAGATGTAGAAAGTCTTTATACATCAATTATCCACGAAAGTGGTATGGGAGCAGTTGAGATGGTACTGAATATGGATAAGAATTATTCTAAAGCCCAGACTCATTTTCTACTTCAGCTGTTAGAATTGATTCTGTACTGTAATTATTTTTTATTTGAAGATGAGTACTTTTTACAGATACAAGGGACAGCCATGGGGTCCAACGTCGCCCCTAGCTATGCTAACATTTTTATGAATGTATTTGAGGAGAAATTTATCTTTTCCAATCCTAGGTTTCATCGATATGGCGCCTGTTGGTGGCGCTATATCGATGATATCTTTGGGATATGGTGGGGCGACGTTGGATCCCTATTGGCATTTGTAAATGATATAAATGAAGCATCTGGACACATAAAATTTAAGCTAACTTGGAGCGAGAGTGACATTACTTTTCTTGACACTAAAATTATAAAAAATGGAAGGGGGCTAAAGGTGGATCTTTTTAGGAAAGAGACAGATAGAAATAGCTTATTGCACTTTGATAGTGCTCATCCTGTATCTCTCTTAAAGGCCCTCCCACGTAGTCAATTTCTAAGAGCACGCAGAATCATTACTGATGACAATTTATTAAAAATTATAATTAAAGAAATGGCAGACAGATTTTCTAATAGAGGTTACCCATCATCAGAAATAATAGATGCAGAAATTAACTATGCGCTGTCTGTTTCCAGAAAAACTCTATTGAGTCCTAAGAAGAAACAAAATAATAAAGAAGAGCACTTAATATTTGTATCTGAATTTAATGCTCAGTCTAACCAAATCCAGCGTATCGTTAAGAAACATTGGGCTATATTATCAGAATGTAATCCCCAAATAAAAGAATTTAAAAATGTACCTATGCCAGCGTATAAGCAAGGTTTAAATCTAAAGCAACAACTAGTTAGAGCTGATGTGGGGTCTAACATCAAGTTAAAACAGAAGTTTATCACTGGTAGAAATGAGGGATGTTACCCTTGCCTTGGTTGTTCCTGCTGCAACAATATGATCAAAGGGCCCATCTTTTTTCATCCAACCACAGGGAAAAAATTCAAAATCAATGGGCATCATACTTGTTTAACATCATATGTGATTTATTTAATTAAATACCCTGTGGGAGGAGTTATGTCGGAGAAACGACTAGGGTCATCAAAGACAGGATAATTGAACATAAAAGTTGTATCAGAACAAAGAATTTAAAAGCCCCTGTAGCTCATCATTTTATTGAAAAAGGTCATTCAATAGGGCAACTGCGCTTTCAGATTATAGAAAAAATAGCTATGCCTCGTAGGTTAGGGGATAGAGAACTCCTACTAAAACAGCGTGAGTGTTTTTGGATTTGGAAATTGGGCACTATGGAACCTAATGGGTTAAATAGAGATCTAGATATGTCTGTATTTCTATAGAATGTGATTTCTAAATATGTCTGTATATAAGAGGTTATTTTGTAAAGATTCTATTTTGATATTCTGTATAAAGAACAAGTTTTTAAATTTACTTAATGCTTAGAGTAGTTTAGATAATACTATGATAATGTGTATTATAGGTAACTATATGTAATGGGTTAATAGGAAGTTGCACTCAGCGCCACCTAGTGGTGACAAGGTATAAATAGAATCATTTGTGTATGATGTTTAGCATGAATAAGGTAGAAATACCGAGACATTGCTAATTGTGTTGTTTTGTTTTAAATAAACACTAATTGTTTGCTGCTACTCAAAGTGGATATTTTATTGCTATTCAATCTATTACAGTCAAAATTGTATTTTTTTTTTTAAATGTACACTACTGTTACACCAGATATGAGTTGCACTGGTGTGGCACTGTGCCCTGGCAGGCACTGAAACGCACACGTGTGAAAGAAACTGACTGCTATTATTTAACACAGTCAAAAAAGTGTTCTTTTTATTAAATCTACACTACTGTTACACCAGATATGAGTTGCACTGGGGTGACACTGTGCCCTGGCAGGCAGGCACTGAAACGCACACGTGTGAAGGAAACAGACTGCTATTATTTAACACAGTCAAAAAAGTCTTGTTTTTTTTTATTCTACACTAC
>NC_069502.1:517209179-517429179 GCF_027579735.1 Bombina bombina
AGTAACTAATGAATTCCACTTGCCTAATAGTTGCCCTCCTCTAACTCCACACTAACATCATTCCCACCTTTGCAGTCCCTACCTCCTGTTTGTCACCCTCCTACCCATCTAGATTGTAAGTTCCCACGGGAACAGGGCACCCAATTCCCCCTGTATTTGTTTGTTAAATTTTGTCTGGTGTCTCATATTGTACTGTACTGTACTTTTATCTTTGTTACCCATGGACAGTGCTGCGGAATTTGTTGGCGCTTTATAAATAAAGAATAATATATTTGCATTTTACTACTCCCCCTGAGTACAGCGGTACCCATAATGTACACCATGACCTGTTTTTTGGGCACTTATAGGGTGACATTTTAGTGCTGCCCATTTCAGATTCTAGATCTATAATTTTGCCAGATTGATTTACTGGGCCCATATCTCATTTGGAGCTCTTTAGAAGCACCAAAACTCAAACTAATCCTATCATGGTATACCATTTTCAAAAGTAGACGCCAAAGGCCACTCCATTTGGGGCATATTGAGTCTATTTATGTTGCAATTTAACCACCAATAGCTGATTAATTTTGTGGAAATTGTTTTCCTGTGTTTTTTCATACACCAATCCATTTTTAATTGTGGATTTTACAAACATGATGTTTCCTATTGCTATAAAAACCTTATATTTGCATTGTATGACTCCTGAGTACAGCCAGATCCTAATGCAGACCTTGACCTGGTTCTTGGTCACTTCTGGTAGGGTTGCCACCTCAACCATGTTTTCCTGGACATGTATGAGTTAAACATGCTGCAGGGTGTGCAGGTAGGAATATGTATTGTTTTTCTGGATATCACTATTCAAATACACTATACATATTCCCTCTTGCACACCCTGCAGCATGTTTAACTTAAAAGTGTCCAGGAACACATGGCTGAGATGGCAACCCTAGCTTCTGGGTGGATTTTCAGTGTTGTCCTTTTCAGATTCAATACCTGCAGTCTTGCCACATCCATTTACTGAGCCCATTTCTTGCTTGGAACTTTTCTTTTCAGAAGCCCCAAGACTCAAATTATTAGTAAAGTACTGCGTCAAACATACAGCCACCGTTGTTGTATAGCTCTTTTACTGGAAGCAGAAGCTGCCTCCCAGTTCAGGAACGTTCCTTACCAAAAGGCCTGCCGAACATCCCTGTTGAAAGGCTTTTGTTGCCAAACAACCATGCACAATAGACTGCTAAATCATTTTTCTGACTTGGCAAACACTCATGAGAAAAACACTTCTGTATTTCATTTGACACATCAGAAGTAAAAGGAGATATCAAACATAACTCCATCCTCTCCTCCTTTTATAAAGCTTTAAAGGGATATGAAACCCACATTTTTTTTCTTTCATGATTCAGATACAGCAGGCAATTTTAAGCAACTTTATTTTGCTCCTGTTATACATTTTTTTCTTCATTCTCTTGGTATCTTTATTTGAAAAGCAGGAATGTAAGCTTAGGAGCGGGCCCATTTTTGGTTCATCACCTGGGTACTGCTTCCAGTGCTGGTGGCTGGCTACATTTAGCCACCAATCAGCAAGCGCTACCCAGGCTATTAACTAAAAATGGGCCGGCTCCTAAGCTTACATTCCCATTTTTCAAATAAAGATAGCAAGAGAATGAAGAAAAAAAATAACAGGAGTAAATCAGAGCATGCAATTTTAAAGGGACATTATACACATTTTTTCTTTGCATACATGTTTTGTAGATGATCTATTTATATACCCCTTGAAGTTTTTTTTTTTTTATAAATGTTTTGCTTATTTTTAAATAACATTGCTCTGATTTTCAGACTCCTAACCAAGCCCCAAAGTTTTATGTGAATACTGTCAGCTACCTTCTCCAGCTTGCTCCTGTTTGTGTAAAGGGTCTTTTCATATGCAAAAGAAGGGGGAGGGGGGAGTGTCTTATTTCCCACTTGCAGTGGGCTTTCCAGCTACCTTTTTCAACAGAGCTAAACTGAAAGCTTCTAAGTAAGTTTTTAAACAGTTTTATACTGGATTTTTATATCCGTATCTGTGCATCTTATTCTTTATAGTGGTGTCTATTACATGCAGTTATATGAAAATGAGTGTATACTGTCCCTTTAAGCAACTCTGAATTGTAAAAAATTGGGTTTCATATCCCTTTAATCTTTCTGTGAACTCTCACTACATCCAATAACTCATTTGGCAAATCAAACACATGCACTGCCTTTTATAATACCAAAAACTGCCATAGAATAGATCCACACAACAGTATTGTATGGTCACAAACAATTCACTTCTATCTTCTAAAGATAAAAAACGGCTGCATACTTTACAAACTTTCCACAAACTCATCCTTTCAGCACCACATTCATACAAAAAGTTAAACTAATTTGGAAAATCTTTCCCACCTTTCCCTGCGTAAATACTCAATTTTACATCCCCAAAAGAATAACAAAAATACTATGAATTAATTTCTTAAAAAATAAATTGGTTGGAGGAAAGACTAAGGCTACAAAAAATATTGATAGTAAAACCTGCTTTATAACCAAAACTCTGCCCTCCTTATTTAAAAATCTTATATTCCACCATCAAAACTGTCTTTATATTTTTTTTCCAACAAAATAACATGAATTATTACACCTTTCAAATCTTGTGAAAAATATACCCCTAAAATGTATCCTTAACAACTTTCACACCTTACCTGATCTATATCTAAACATTTACCATACATCATTGTTTTTCAACCACTGTCTTCAAGTACCCCCAACAGGCCAAGTTTTCATTATAGCTGTGCACAGGTGAAATAATCAGCTTATAGGTGTGAGCAGGTTAGTAACCATGGTGTTAATGATCAGCTCACCTGTGCTCTAGTTCAGCCATAATGAAAACCTGGCCTGTTGAGGGTACTTTAGGACCGTAGTTGAGAAGCACTGCTATACACCATACATTCTGATTTATCTAAATTTAAAGGGATACTAAACACATTTTTTTCCATGATTCAGATAGAGCATGCAATTTTAGCAAGAGTACGAAGAAAAAATGTTAATGGGAGTAAATTAGAAAGTTGCTTAGTATTCCATGCTCTATGTTAATCATGAAAGAAAAAAAAATTGGGTTTACTATCCCTTTAAATAAAAACCTGGACATACACCATACTATTCAACAATCCTAATAACCGTCTAAGAGAACATACACTTTTAGATAGAACAGTGAGATCATCCATATAAGCTAAAACCTTCACCTGATTACCTCCTATACTTGGAATAGGGCTCCATAAACAACTTTATCCTGCCCTATAGCTTCCAATGAAGGTTCAATATAACCCATAACCTCTACAGAACTATAAACTAATATACATTTAAATAAATTACCATTAATACAATCCATAACAGATAAAGCCCTTCCCTGGACTACCTATTCTACTGACCCACCATCACACTTCTCCAACCTAATTTAACCACCCAAGAACATTTATTGTTATTGCCCCCTTACCAAACTGGGTCATTATAATTATCTTCTAGGAAAAAAAGTTGCTGTTCAAAGTACACAATGTAATAAAGCAGCCTGTTTTACAGGACCCTTTAGAGATCTCACATTAATTGAGGCATTCCTGATAGACTGCAATTGAAAAATTAAGTGACATTTTCAGGGCTTGAGATAGTAAAGTTAGTCACACCAGCATTGTCGATATATCCCTAGAAAAAGTCAGATGTAAGGACATTACCATGCTTAGCATAATTAGGGCTCTCTATCCCAAGAGGAGAATCTGCCATTAAAATTGGAGTCTGTTCTAAATCAGAAACCTGCTGTCTGAGTCTTAAAATCCACCTCAGCAAGAGAAGAAAAGGCAATTTCCATTTTCCAAAGCGGTGTTCAATAATGGATCTTCAAGCTTAGATCTTCTTAGCTCATGTTTTTCTCCATCTTTAGAGGCAGGAGCTTAAAATTTGTTTTTTCCCCTTCAATTCCATATAATCTAAAGGCTTCACAACTTCAGAAGGGCTCTTCTCACAGATTAGTCATTCCCTGTTACAGCGCTTTCATCCACATTGCTGACCACAGAAGTACCTATCGCTTCCACCTATGTCTTGCTAGAAGATTATCAAAGAATTGGGTCATCCTCTGAAGTTGACCCCTTAACTGCTTCCTGCTGCTGCTTCAGACCACTGAGAACTAGAGGACCACACACTTGGATCACAGGTACTGTCTTCTTTTTGAACCCAACCAGATCTATGGGTAACCTCAGTTGGTTCATTAATACATCCTGCAAATTCTTGTGATACACTGGCAAACTGCTACAGAGCATGCATCCGCTGTATATTTGCAGCATAATCTTTTAAATAGGATACAATATCTCTTTAAGAAAGTAATAATGACTTAATGTCAACAAAAGGATTGTTTATCATAACAATGAAATGCCTCTCAACATTCTCTGCAGTAGATGTAATGGCCACACATTTCAATAAAGGATTATCTTTATTGTCTTTGTACTTATGATACAACTGCTGACACAAATACTCATCACTCAGAATCAAATCTTAAATACCTCTTAGAGAGTTGTCTTGTAAGCAGAACACACACTGCCTCTGGATTTTGAAGAGCCCAAGATGTCCTCCACGATTCATTTTAGGTGCACCATTAATCTTTCTTACTCTTCCACCTCCACTTGAAGGCTACTCCTTATCAGTGCCGAAGCTGACCTGTAAACCGTTGCGCTTGCTATCCTCTTCTGTGCTAATCACTTTCCCTCCTAAACACACTTAGGATGTACTTGTACCTCCAATAGCAGCATTCTCTAACCCAAAAGGGTAAGGGGGACAAGGCTGAAGGGCAGGTCCTGGGTTTTTCCAGAGAGCTGTCTTGAACTAAACAGTTCTCATTTGTAGAAGATATGTTTGATTTGTATTTGTAAAGCTTATTTCCAGGACACATGCAATATTAATTTAACTAATGTTGAGATAAAAGTGAACTAGATTAATTAATTATGCATATTCTGGAACTTTTTCTATCACTGTCTTTAGCCAAAGCAAGAATTTGCATATCTTACTTTTTACTCACCATAAGTTAAATGAATGTTCTATGTCCCCTGAAAATGAGCTTCACTTACCTGCAAATCAAACATAACTTCTGCTGTTATGAGCATAGTTCATTAATCTAGAACACTGGTTTTCTAACCTGTCCTCAGGCCTCCCCAACAGTCTATGTTTTCTGGATTACCTTGGATGAGAGCAAGTAAAATAAACATGTTTACTAATCAACTGATTATTTCACCTGTGTTCTATTTCAGATTTCCATAAAATGTGGCCTGTTAGGGAGGCTTGATGGCAGGTTTGAAAATCAGTGATCTAGAAGGTAGGGTTGTTCTGTGCAGGCCTTTTGGCCGTAAACTTCCTTGTACCTTGCTCAAAGAAACTGACAGAGCCCTTGGAGGACAATGTCTTCTTTTACAGGATGATAGCACTTGATCCATTTTCTGGTTAGAAAGAGTGGGAACTACTGATAATTGTATTTGTTCCTTCCTTTCTTACTGTATCCTTGTAGTGTTAGTTCTCGAGAAATATAGGCAGATACATTTGCACCCTTGTAGATTGGCAGTGGCAGGCATGTAATCACTGGGGCATGCTTTGTCTGAGATGTTTTGTATGGGATTGCCTCCAAGGGGTTATATATTTGTAGCCTCACTTTATTGGCATCCAGCAATAGTGTGGAATTGCCACTGTTGGCAAGAACCAAAACTCGGCAGCTCTTTAAACAACAGGGTGTGTTGTTTGTCATTAAAAGGGCATTAAACCCAAATGTTGAAGCAGTTGAAAAGGATGCAGCATAGCTGTAAAAAGCTGACTAGACAACATCCCTATCTAAAAAAGGAAGATAGTTTCAAAATGTCCTCACACACATACCATTGTAAAGGAACTTTAAGCAGCCTATCAGGATGCTTGACCCGGGTCTTGCAAGGGAATGTACATGTTAGTTACCTTTTCAGTTCAAGGACATTTATGATGAAATTTCACAAGATCACAGTGAAGCAAATTTTCACACTGATGAAGCTGATTGGCTTTTTTTTTTTATTTTTGGTCAACATGCAGCTGGAGGAAATCTGTTCAAAGAGCACTTACTATTGTGAACTGAAGAAATTTTGAGGTAAAATATCTTCCTTTTTACATTGAGATATTCAGGTGATATTTTGTTGGCTTTTTACAGTTATGCTGCATCACTTTCAAGTGATTTAGCATATGGGTATTATGTTCCTTTAAGGACCAAAACTGTAGTGAAGTACCCTGTATGCCATTTGTCCTTAAAGGGACATAAAACATTATGAACTAAAAAGTTTCTAAATATATAATGCAGCCAAAGCTTACCTGGCAAACGGTTTCTGTTTTAACCCCCATTTACCCCTTTAATTCAGGCATAGCTCCGCCCTGGGCATTGCCATATATGGGAGGCGCTATCCAGCAAAAAAATCAGAAAAAACGCCAAGCACCAAAAAATTGAATATATAAAAAGCTAAACTTTATTAATAATAAACATTAAAATGTGTACAAAAAAGAGTGTGGGGTGACCCCGAAAACAAGACTAACGCGTTTTGGCTAGGAGAGCCGTACTCATAGTCCATAAAACATCAACTTACACACTGCTTGAAATACCCAGTGCTCTGTTGCAATTGGTGGGTTCCTTAATTGAAATTTAAAGATACATATACTGACAATGTTATACTTGTATTAACCTCAGCTATACAATGTGAATTCAAACTATAAGAATATAGTAAGTTCATAGTCTTTCCTTATTACGTAAGCTTCAAAACCAGAAAAGGAAAATTACTCATGTTTAAGAGAAAATTATTACTATATATGTACTTCCAGTGTTACAAGATAGTTTTAACTTCACAGATCTTAAATACCTTTGAATTCCTTCAATTGTAAAAGGAGCAAGTATAGAAACAACTATGACTTATAAATACCCATGGTAACAAAGTGGATAATTATGTACACAAGCTAAGATATATACATCGTTATAAATGGGCCCAAAGAGTCTATCACCTCATGAGCCCATGACAAGAGAGCAATGGTTATACTATCCAAAAAAGGAGGGGTTTCTATAGAGGCTATATATACCTAGGGTAGTTTGCTTTCACAAACGGCCATATGAATGGGTATATAGTTGCCTAAATAAATAGGCCGGTGGATATATAAATGAAATGAATAAATAAATACACAAATAAAAGTTTCCCCATTCATAAGCCTATGGCCAAAGCATTACTTCCCAAAAAGATATTAATTCCTATAAATGAGCCTGTGACGAGGATTAAATACCAAAAATTATTTTACCTTTAGGAATGAGCCTTTGACAAGAGGACAGGGTCCTGGGTATTGAAACCCTTTTTAGATTCTTACAGCTACGGGGGCAAAATTCCGTTAAATAATCCTAGGCCAATTTGTAAGGATTAAACGCAATTGTACTAATCCCGAGAGTTATAACAAACACGCAGACGACTTGGAGAGACGCCTGCAGAAACAGGGCTACAGTAGGAAGGTCATAAGGAGAGCAAGGGCTGAAGTGAACCATATGCCCAGGGAGACTCTTTTACAAGACAAATGTGCCCCAAACAAGAAAATAGATAACGCACTGATTTTTGTAACAGATTACTCAGCCCAATACACCCAAATCTGTGGGATAATCCGTAATCATTTTCGTTTATTGGTGGCTGATGATTCTCTTTCAGAGACAGTAAAGAAAGGCTGTAGGTTTTCGTATAGAAGGAATAAAACAATAGGGAATATGATCTCCCCTTCTCAGCTGAGAAGACCAGTCTCTGAAACAGCAGTTTCATCATCCTGGCTGAGACACAGGGGAACATATAGGTGTGGATATTCGCAATGCAAGGCATGTGGATATGTTCAGGTGGGCTCTTCCTTCTCCTCAATTGTCACAGGGGAAACTTTTGAAATTTCCTTGTGTTTAAACTGCAGATCCACGTATTGTATCTATTTATTTTGGCGTACAACATGTAATTTACAGTACATAGGGTTGACCACTAGAGATGTCCGCTCCAGGATACGTGAACATCTGTCCACCATCCGGGTGGGGAAGAGCAGTACCACACTGGTGACCCATTTTGTGCAACAGCATGATAAAAACTGTCATTCATTAAAATGGATGATTATTGAAAAAATTCAGCCCCAAAAGAGGGGGGGTGATCATTTCAAAATTCTATTGAGGCAAGAAATGTACTGGATATTCAGGCTCCAAACAAAAAGACCTTGGGGCCTGAATTCGGAGTACGATTTAATTAATTATTGGTCTTAGTGTATGGAGATTCCCCCCCCCCTTCCCACCTCTTGGAAGGTTCAAGATATGTTCACAGAACCTGAGATTCTTTCCTCTAGTCATAGGCTCTCTTATACTAACTAACACAATCTTGAAACCTAATCTTTGGCATAGGATTATTTAACGGAAGTTTGCCCCCCGTAGCTGTAAGAATCTAAAAGGGTTTCAATACCCGGGACCCTGTCCTCTTGTCATAGGCTCATTCCTAAAGGTAAAATAATTTTTGGGATTTAATCCTCTTGTCACAGGCTCATTTATAGGAATTAATATCTTTTTGGGAAGTAATGCTTTGGCCATAGGCTTATGAATGGGGACACATTTATTTGTGTATTTATTAATTCATTTATTCATTTCATCTATATATCCACCGGCCTATTTATTTAGGTAACTATATACCCATTCATATGGCCGTTTTTGAAAGCAAACTACCCTAGGTATATATAGCCTCTATAGAAACCCCTCCTTTTTTGGAGCTAACTTTTTGGATAGTCTAACCATTGCTCTCTTGTCATGGGCTCATGAGGTGATAGACTCTTTGGGCCCATTTATAACGATGTATATATCTTAGCTTGTGTACATAATTATCCACTTTGTTACCATGGGTATTTATAAGTCATAGTTGTTTCTATACTTGCTCCTTTTACAATTGAAGGAATTCAAAGGTATTTAAGATCTGTACAGTTAGAACTATCTTGTAACACTGGAAGTGTGTGTGTATATATATATATATATATATATATATATGTATATGTATATGTATATGTATATATATATATATGTATATATATATGTATATGTATATATATATATATATGTATATATATATGTATATGTATATGTATATATATATATATGTATATATATATATATATATATATATAATGTATGTATATGTATGTATATATATATATATATATATATATAATGTATGTATATGTATGTATATATATATATATATATATATATATATCTATCTATATATATATATATATATATCTATATATATATATCATTTTCTCTTAAACATGAGTAATTTTCCTTTTCTGGTTTTGAAGCTTAAGTAATATGGAAAGACTATGAACTTACTATATTCTTATAGTTTGAATTCACATTGTATATCTGAGGTTAATACAAGTATAACATTGTCAGTATATGTATCTTTAAATTTCAATTAAGGAACCCACCAATCACAACAGAGCACTGGGTATTTCAAGCAGTGTGTAAGTTGATGTTTTATGGACTATGAGTACGGCTCTCCTAGCCGAAACACGTTAGTCTTGTTTTCGGGGTCACCCCACACTCTTTTTTTTTTTTGTACACATTTTAATGTTTATTAATAATAAAGTTTAGCTTTTTATATATTACATTTTTTGGTGCTTGGCGTTTTTTCTGATTTTTTTGCTTGTAACTTTTTGCCGCAAGCCAGCACCTACCTGCATAGCCCACCGGAGTTACCCTGAATGGGAGATAGTCCAGAGGAGCAGTAATTGTGTTTTTTTCCCATTGGGATCTCCTACACACAATACCTGATCGGGCTGATAGAAGCCTTTCTACTTTAAGGGGATATTACTTTAAAACTTTGCAGATCGTTTGGAGTTGTATCCAGTGGAGCCGCATATTTTCCATTTCAAAGTTTTGCTGTTGCGGTCTATGGGTTTTTTCTACTCGATACCCGTAAGCACAGAGCAGGAGTGACACGCAGGATACGTCACTTTTACCCTAACCAATTTGAAATAAAGCAGGAGTGACACGCAGGATACGTCACTTTACCTGAACCTATCGGAACGAAGGTTGACACAGGACACGTGGTTTCCTGCACTTGGGGGACGCTCGGCTGGCAAGAAGCTTGATCCGCGAACGGTGGACAGGCTGGAGCCTGGGAGAGCATAACACTTGGAGCCTGTGAGATTTTATAACGTCATATTAGAATCTCAAGTTGCAGTATTGTCTTTAGACTTTGTGAATACAAAAAAGTGCCCTTACGTAAACCTTCATGTACTAAGCTGTGTTTTAAACTTTGGGACTGTTAATGTCCTGCAACTGTGTGGGTATACTTGAGGAAAAGGACGCAACTTTACAAATAAGTTTATATTTTTATGAATATCCCTGTATAGATTATACCTTATAAGGTTTCAACTTACCAAAGGACAAGCTCATCGGGTATTATTATTACCAAGTGTGTAAGGCTGAATGGAAGCATACATAATATTTTGGGCTGCATTGTGAAATGGACATTTTAAGTACAGTCAGTATCTTTTAATGATTCAATATTCTCCTGAGGATAGTGTTAAGTTTATTTATCCGGTTAACCCATAGTGGGGCAAAAGTCTGTGGTCTAGTTGGGACTCTCTTCCTTTTATTCTAGGCGCTATCCAGGCCATAGCTTCTGCAGAATGCACTTGTGTATGGTAGGGACCATAGTCACATGACATCTGAATAAAGCAGTGCACAGTATAATGCTGAAACTTTCGCAAAGCATGTGACATTATCCCCTTGGAAGCGAGCAAGCCTCTTGGCAACAAACCATAGCAGTACCTTCTGTCCCTCCTCAACCACCCTTGCTTGCATAAGTAACTATCTTCATACATACTGTATATAGATATAATCTGATCAGGTAAGTTGTTATGAACACGGCGACTATATCTATGCAGTAAACAGGATATAAATGATTGATTATTACAATATTAAAATATAAAGCAAGCTATATAAATATTTAGATTAATATTCAATTAAATATGTCTGTTATCCTGGATATGGACACAATATTATTAAGAAATTAACCTTAACTCAAAATTAATTAAATATCAAATATCACTATTTAATTTTACTAGAACAGTTTATAATTAGCCAGTAACATTAACCAAAGAAATAAGATGTAAAAGACGTGAAAATTGGTATTTAGATTCTCCTTGAAAAATAAATAAATGCGTGTTCTACCAATTCCCAAAACGTCCACTTAAAGGAACAATATACACTAATTTCTCTTGTAAGGTGTATCCAGTCCACGGATTCATCCTTTACTTGTGGGATATTCTCCTTCCCTACAGGAAGTGGCAAAGAGAGCACACAGCAGAGCTGTCCATATAGCTCCCCCTCTAGCTCCACCCCCCAGTCATTCTCTTTGCCGGCTCTAAGCAATCGGAAGTGTAAAGTGAATGTGGTGTTAGAAATGTAGTTTTTATTTTCTACAAGCAAAAGTTTGTTATTTTAAATGGTGCCGGTGTGTACTATTTACTCTCTAGCAGAAAGGAGATGAAGATTTCTGCAGGGAGGAAGATGATTTTAGCATGTTGTAACTAAAATCCACTGCTGTTCCCACAAAGGACTGAGGAGTACAAGAAAACTTCAGTTGGGGGGAACGGTTTGCAGGTTAGGCTGCAAAAAAGGTATGTTCAGTCATTTATTTCTAGACAAGACTGTGATAATGCTAGAAAAGACTGATAATATCCCCATGAGGGAAGGGTAAGCTGTATTCAGAGACTAAGTATGGAATTGCAAGCTTACATAACAGGGCTAGTTTATGCTGGTGGACACTACTTAATGGCAAACGGTTTTTTATTGAAAAATTTCGTTTTTTGAGACACTTTGAAGGTTCCTTTGGGTTTCTTTCAGGGGTTGTTACCCACATGGCTATTATTAAAACACTTAGGAGTGTTTCTTTAGGCCTCACAGCACCGGAATAAGGTGGGAGGGGCCTAATTTCATGCCTCAGATGCGCAGTTATATTTGACTAGAAGTCCAGGCTGTTTCACATGGAGGGTCCTGCTGCAGTTTGAGGGCCTATAAGAAGCTTTTTCCCCACAAATCTGGTTCCTAAGGGCAGGTAGGGCCACAGCAGAGCTGTGGCAAGGTGCTGATGTTGTTTTAACCGGTTTGTTGGCTTACTGTCGATCCGGTTTGGGCATTAAGGGGTTAATCATTTTTATTGCTAGTGGTGCAATCTTACTAATGCTCTAGGTACATACTGTAAAAATTTAGAAAAGTTTGCTGCATTTTTCACTGTTTTGCAAAATTGTGTGTCTTTTTTATCTCTTAAAGGCACAGTAACGTTTTTTTTCAAAGTGTGTTTTTACTTGATTAAAGTGATTTCTAAGCCTGTTTGTCTTACTACTAGTCTGTTAAACATGTCTGACACCAAGGAAAATCCTTGTTCAATGTGTTTAGAAGCCATGGTGGAACCCCCTGTGATGAATACTTTTATTAATGTTATAATAAAGCTTATTTTCACCATAATTCTGAGTGTTTGTTTTCATTTTCTCCCTTATATCATAACTAGGTAAAAGGGAACCTGTATGAAAACAATATTTTTGTAGGATAAGTGAAGTTAGATATTACTCTGATCTGGAAATCTGACAGTCAGAGTGACTCAAACATAATATAAGCTTTAAACAATAGAATGACGGAATAAATTAGATAATATTCAATGGAAGTCTCAGTACTGTCATATTGTAAGAAAAGGAATGATCAGTGACAGGAATATATATGTTAAGTTGAGCCTGAAGTGTAAAGTATGTTTAGCTGATAAATCTGAGATTTTGTATACACATTTGTAATGACCAGAATAAGTTGTTTTACAGTCTCTTTAGTTACGAGGTGGAGAGGATGGCATTTGCGGATAACGTTGGAGATCTCAATATTGGCAAGCATTAAGTTTAGTGATATGTACATACCTTAAATCCTTAGGTTTTAGGTTTTAGCCGATAAGAGCAATTGAATATGCGTGTGACTGAATGATCAGCGTGTGTGGGGAGAGAGGCGCGCCGACAGCACAGCTTGTGCAGCGGCGTGTGACGTCACAGAACAACACCGCTTGAGGCGAAGTCCCGCCTTGATGCTGGTTGATCCGAGAAAGCAGCTAGCTGAAAGGTAAAAGAGCCTTCAGAGGTTAGAAAGTAAAAATCCAGATGATACGTAGATATCTGTTGACAAAGAGTAGTGATAATGTAACCAAAATACAAGACTTTAAACTTAAGAGGTTCGTAGAAAATGGTGAGACTTAGCTTGTTGAGACCAAAGAGAGATGAAACAAACTTCCCTCAGACTGCAATAATCAAGCAATGCAGTGAGGAGAAGGAGTGTCTTAAATAGGGTAACAGACAAGGGAGGAGATCCTGATTTAAAGGAACAGTCTAGACAGGATCATGACACCCCCTCTCAGAATGTGTCCCACTTGTACTGATATGCCTATACATTTTAAAGAACATATTGTTGCACTTAAAAATGTGGCCCAAGATGATTCTCAGGCAGAAGGTAATGAGGTTAGCCCGTTAACCTCTCCCCAAGTGTCACAACCAGTTACGCCCGCTCAAGCGACGCCTAGCGTCTAACTCTTTTACCTTGCAAGACTTGGCGGTAGTTATGAATAATACCCTCTGTGTTTTTATCTAAACTGCCCGTGCTACCTGCAAAGCGTGATAGCTCTGTTTTAAGAACAGATTCTGAGCATTCTGACGCTTTAGTAGCCGTATCTGATATACACTCACAACGCTCTGAAATGGGGGCGAGGGATGTGCTGTCTGAGGGAGAAATTTCCGATTCGGGAAAGGTTGCTCCTCAGACAGACTCAGATACGTTGGCTTTTAAATTTAAACTAGAACACCTCCGCTTATTGCTCAGGGAGGTATTAGTTACTCTGGATGACTGCGACTCTTTGGTGGTTCCAGAGAAATTGTGTAAAATGGACAAGTACCTAGAAGTTCCCGTTTACACTGATGTGTTCCCGGTCCCTAAGAGGATTGCGTATATCGTTACTAGGGAGTGGGATAGACCAGGTATTCCGTTTGTTCCCCCTCCTGTTTTTAAGAAAATGTTTCCCATATCTGACCCCATGCGGGACTCGTGACAGACGGTCCCTAAAGTGGAGGGGGCTGTTTCTTCACTTGCTAAACGCACAACCATACCAATTGAAGACAGTTGTGCTTTTAAAAACCCTATGGATAAAAAATTAGAGGGTTTACTTAAGAAAATTTTTGTTCAACAAGGTTTTCTTCTCCAACCAATTGCGTGCATTGTTCCTGTAACTACTGCAGCTACTTTCTGGTTCAAGGCGCTGGAAGATGCGCTCCAGACGTAGACCTTATATGAGGACATTATGGACAGAATTAAGGCTCTTAAGCTGGCTAATTCTTTTATCACAGATGCCGCTTTCCAACTAGCTAAGTTAGCGGCAAAGAATTCAGGTTTCGCCATTTTAGCGCGCAGGGCGCTATGGCTAAATTCCTGGTCGGCCGATGTGTCGTCAAAATCCAAACTCTTGAACATCCCTTTCAAAGGAAAGACCCTCTTCGTGCCTGAATTGAAAGAGATTATTTCAGAAATCACTGGGGGAAAAGGCCATGCTCTCCCTCAGGACAAGTCCTTTAAGACAAAGAACAAACAAAATAATTTTCGTTCCTTTTGGAATTTCAGGAGCGGCCTCGCTTCATCCTCCCCTACTACAAAGCAAGAGGGTAACGCTTCACAAACCAGGCCAGCCTGGAAACCTTACCATGGCTGGAACAAGGGTAAACAGGCCAAGAAGCCTGCAGCTGCTTCCAAGACAGCATGATGGGGTAGCCCCAGATCCGGGACCGGATCTAGTAGGGGGCAGACTCTCTCTCTTCGCTCAGGCCTGGGCAAGAGACGTACATGATCCCTGGGCCTTAGAGATTGTATCCCAGGGATATCTTCTAGAATTCAAGGACTCCCCTCCAAGGGAAAGGTTCCACATTTCTCGTTTGTCTACAGACCAGACAAAGAAAGAGGCGTTCTTACGCTGTGTAGAAGACCTACATACAATGGGAGTGATCCACCCAGTTCCAATTGCGGAACAAGGGCTGGGTTTTTACTCAAACCTGTTTGTGGTTCCCAAGAAAGAAGGAACTTTCCGACCAATACTGGATCTCAAAATTCTAAACAGATTCCTCAGAGTCCCATCATTCAAGATGGAGACCATTCGGACAATCTTACCAATGATCCAGGAGGGTCAATATATGACTACCGTGGATCTAAAGGATGCGTATCTGCATATTCCTATCCACAAAGATCATCACCAGTTTCTCAGGTTCACCTTTCTGGACAAGCATTATCAGTTTGTGGCTCTTCTTTTCAGGTTGGCCACTGCTCCCAGAATTTTCACAAAGGTGCTAGGGTCCCTCCTGGCGGTACTAAGACAGTTGGACCAGGGGACCAGAGATTCTCTTCTCTGGTGGTTGTCTCGGGATCACCTGTCTCAGGGAATGTGTTTCCGCAGACCAGAGTGGATCATCGTAACGACCGACGCCAGTCTGTTGGGTTGGGGTGCAGTCTGGGACTCCCTGAAAGCTCAGGGCTTATGGTCTCGGGAAGAAGCTCTTCTCCCGATAAACATTCTGGAACTGAGGGCGATATTCAACGCGCTTTAGGCATGGCCTCAGCTAGCTGCGGCCAAATTAATCAGATTTCAGTCGGACAACATCACGACTGTAGCTTACGTCAATCATCAAGGCGGAACAAGGAGTTTCCTAGCAATGATGGAAGTAACCAAAATAATCAGATGGGCGGAGGATCACTCTTGCCACCTCTCAGCAATTCACATCCCAGGAGTAGACAACTGGGAGGCGGATTTTCTAAGTCGTCAGACTTTTCACCCGGGGGAGTGGGAACTCCACCCGGAGGTATTTGCCCAGCTGACTCAGCTATGGGGCACTCCAGAATTGGATCTGATGGCGTCCTGTCAGAACACCAAGCTTCCTCTTTATGGGTCCAGGTCCCGGGATCCCCAGGCGGTGCTGATAGATGCTCTAGCAGCGCCTTGGTCCTTCAATCTGGCCTATGTTTTTCCACCGTTTCCTCTCCTCCCTCGTCTGGTTGCCAGAATCAAGCAGGAGAGGGCTTCGGTGATTCTAATAGTGCCTGCATGGCCACGCAGGACCTGGTATGCAGACCTAGTGGACATGTAATCTGTGCCACCATGGACACTACCAATGAGGCAGGACCTTCTAATACAAGGTCGCTACCTCTCTTTCCTTTTGGCTGAAAAGCATCATCCGTTAGGCCTATGAGACTGCTGGCCAGCAGCCTCCTGAAACAATTCGTGCTCATGCTACCAGAGCAGTGGCTTCCACATGGGCTTTTAAAAATGAGGCTTCTGTTGAACAGATTTGTAAGGCAGCGACTTGGTCTCGGCTGCATACTTTTTCCAAATTTTACAAATTCGATACTTTTGCTTCTTCGGAGGCTATTTTTGGGAGAAAGGTTTTACAAGCAGTGGTGCCTTCCGTTTAAGGTACCTGTTTTGTTCTCTCCCTTCATCCGTGTCCTAAAGCTTTGGTATTGGTATCCCACAAGTAAAGGATGAATCCGTGGACTGGATACACCTTACAAGAGAAAACAGAATTTTTGCTTACCTGATAAATTTATTTCTCTTGTGGTGTATCCAATCCACGGCCCGCCCTGTCATTTTAAGACAGGTGGTTTTTATTTTGTAAACTACAGTCACCACTGCACCCTATGGTTTCTCCTTTTTCTTCCTAACCTTCGGTCGAATGACTGGGGGGTGGAGCTAGAGGGGGAGCTATATGGACAGCTCTGCTGTGTGCTCGCTTTGCCACTTCCTGTAGGGAAGGAGAATATCCCACAAGTAAAGGATGAATCCGTGGACTGGATACACCACAAGAGAAATAAATTTATCAGGTAAGCATAAATTCTGTTTTTCATATAACTGCATGTAACAGATACTACTATAAAGAATAAGATGCACAGATACTGATATAGAAATCCAGTATAAAACTGTTTAAAAACTTACTTAGAAGCTGTCAGTTTGGCTCTGTTGAAAAGGTAGCTGGAAAGCCCACTGCAAGTGGCAAATAAGACACTCCCCCCCCCCCTTCTTTTGCATATGAAAAGACCCTTTACACAAACAGGAGCAAGCTGGAGAAGGTAGCTGACGGTATTCACATAAAACTTTGGGGTTTGGTTAGGAGTCCAAAAATCAAAGCAATGTTATTTAAAAATAAGCAAACTATACATTTATTTAAAAAAAACACTTTCTAAGCTATATAAATAGATCATCTACAAAACATTTATGCAAAGAAAAAATGAGTGTATAATGTCCCTTTAAGGGGGGTCAAAAGGGGAGGATGATTTATGAGGATACTTATATCTCAAAGATATTACAGACGTGAAAATTGGTTTTTTGATTGCGAGAATTAGGGATAGACCGATATATATCGGAGCAAACGATTTTTAGGGCCGATATTTGGAATTTCTGAAATAACGGTATCGGCCAGAAACTTACTGATATGGAGCAAATCAAAAGAAATTTAGCTCTGGGTAATTCAGGGAAACTGTAGTTTTAAATGACACGCATTATCTATAGCACATATAAGCTGGACATAGCATCTTATAATAAATAGCACTGAAAAGAGTCCAAGCCCAGGTGTTCCTGGGAGCTCAGTTACCAACTACCATACTACCAATGGCAGGCCTGTAGATGGACTTGCATAAATAAACATATATGATTTGTGAAATGAAAAATGTGATCTTTAAGTGGCGCTTAAAGCTACATAGTTTCCCTGAAGTACACAGAGCTAAATTACTTTTGATTTGTTCATAGGGGTCAGCAATACATACAATCAATCTGCTTGCTAATTGCTGTCATAAATAGAACATTATTTTTTTGCATTCTGATAAATTTTACACATTTGCAAAACATTTCACTAAAGCTGCTATATTTGACAATTTTTTAATTTAAATATTTTATTTTCCCCTTTTATAGGCATGGAAAAAAACATTTAAAAAATAATTCAAGCACAATTGGGGGTACCATTGCATTCCTATTGGCTGAAAAATTTAAATCAGCCAATAGGATTTAAGCAGTTCTCATTCCTATTGGCTAATTCAAATCAGCCAATAGGAATGAGAGCTGCTTCAATCCTATTGGCTGATTTGAACAGCCAATTGGATTTTAGCAGCTCTAATGCCTATTGGCTGATTTAAATATTTCAGCCAATAGGAATGCAATGGTACCCTCAGTATAAAAGGGGTACCTTGCATTTGAATCCTCAGTGTGTGGTGGACGATGGCATGAAGAGGACCTCCACGTCGGATTGATGGGCCTTCGCCTGGACCTCTGCCTCCGCACATCGACCGCTCTGACTCCGCAGGGATGAAGAAGATCCCTGTCCCTCGATGGGATGAAGATCGTTCAAGTCAGACTTCAGCAACTGTGAGTACCTAAAGAGGGGTTAGTGGGGTTTTTTGCGGTGGCTTTTTTTTTTTTTTTTTAGATTAGGGCTATTGGGCAATTCTAAAAGAGCTTAATGCCCTTTTAAGGGCAGTAAAAGAGCTTAATGCCCTTATAAGGGCAGTAAAAGAGCTTAATGCCCTTTTAAGGGCAGTAAAAGAGCTGAATGCCCTTTTAAAGTGAAAGTAAATCCTAGCGTTTTACAAACGCTAGGATTTACTATTGAAACAAATAAAGGGCACTTTCATTCATGAAGTATAAGATACTTCATGTTTGAAAACTCCTTTTATTTGTATATACATCAGAAGATGTATATACAGGTACAGCAGGATCCCTCACAGCAAAATTGGGACAGCTATATTGCTATCAGAAAGGAACGAGATCTCCATTTAAAACAAAAACTGCTAGCTGAGGAAATTAGATTAAATCGATTTTATAGGGGATTCCATGGGAGGTCAGCTAAATATCTAGCTAGTCTTACTAAATGCAGAAAGAAAAAAAACTTTATACCTGTTATTAAAGATAATGAGATTAGACATTTTGAAACAGTGAAAAATTGCGAAATTTTCGCTTCTTATTATCAGAATCTATATTCTACAGTAGAGATAAACACTGATAATCAAGAGATATTCTGGTCAAAAATAGTGACTCCAGAAATTTCAGATGAGTACTTGAATGTATTAAATGAACCTATAACTAGAGAAGAAATTGGTAATGCCATTGATAAATTGAAAGGCAACAAAGCGTCCGGCCCAGATGAATTTCCATCTGAGATTTATAAGTGTCTAAAGGAAGAACTAGTACCAGTTTTAGAGATGCTTTTTAATAAATATTATACAGAAAGCACGCCGATCTCAGCTTATTTTTCAATGGCTAATATTTCTCTCATATTGAAGAAAGATAAAGATGCAGAGGATCCAGCTTCTTATAGACCGATATCGGTCTTAAACTCTGACTATAAGATTCTAACAGCTATTTTAGCTAGCAGATCTGCTCTCTGTTTACAAAAACTCATTCATCCAGATCAAACTGGGTTCATGACTAATAGAAATTCAAGCAAGAATATACGCAAATTAACAACTTTCCTGGATTACGCATGGAATCATGAGCAGCCAAATAGAAGATATGACATGGCAGTTCTAACATTAGACGCAGTTAAAGCGTTCGATTCCATAGTTTGGGAACACTTATTTAAATCATTAGGACAATTTGGTATTAAAGGGAATTTTGCACAATGCATTCATAGAATATATTCAAAACCTATCTCTCACTTAGTGGTAAATTGTATTATCTCTCCTAAAATTCTACTTCAGCGCGGTACACGGCAAGGATGCCCACTATCACCCTTATTGTTTAACATAGCGTTAGAACCACTTGCGATCCAGGTGAGAGAGTATTTAACTGGGATCCCATTAGGTTCGTCTTGTTTGAATATATTACTATATGCGGATGATATTTTACTTTTTATAGAGAATTTACAGCAATCCATCCCAATCTTGACCCAGTTGTTGGAGGAGTTCAGCTCTTTCTCAGGGTATAGAGTAAATACTGGGAAAAGCGAATTGATGATTGTGGGTAAATCACCTTCCAAGTTTTCTATTAATGCTTTTAAGGATGTGGAGACTATTAAATATCTGGGGCTTGTATTACATAAAACCCCTAAATACTGGTATTCTGACAACTATATCTCCTTATTTCAAAAAATTAAAGTTGATCTGCAATTATGGACCTCTTTTCCTTTATCTTTAACGGCGAGAGTTAATCTGGTTAAAACCATTATTTTTCCACGGCTGCTTTTACCCATTACAAAATTTACCGTTACTTCTACGTAATAACGATTTAAGGAAATTGTGTTCTCATTTTTCGAAATTTATATGGGTGTATAAAAAAACCGCATCTCATTAGCAAGATTAACACAGAAATCAGGGGCAGCCGGGCTATCATTTCCAGATATTAGATTATATAATATTGCTTCATTATTAAAAATTGCAATTGATTGGCTGGCCAAAACAAATATATATTCCACTTTTGAAGAAGGATCTTTTTTTATACATCCTTTTGCGTTGGCAGCTATAATACATTGTAAACCTAGACAGCTACCTTCTAATGTCTCTACAATGATTACATTTAAAAATATAGTTTTTGCATGGCATAAATTTTGTAAAATATTAGAGATAGATTTTACTTTTTCGGAATTCCTTCCTATCCAGGGTAATCCACTTTTTTCTCCAGGTATTAACCAGAGGTCTTTTAAGCTATGGGCAGAAAAAGGTTTAAACCGGTTTTTGTCAAATATTAGGCCCGGATGATTTAGTACTACAAGGGGAAACCTTGTTTGCCCTATTTAATTTACCCAGATCTGATTTATTTGCATTTTTTCAGATTCAACACTTTATCTCTGAACAAAAATGGATGTTACCTCTGCCTGTTGCGTGGTCTGATGTCAGGACTCTCTACATATATTTATTGCCGGCACAACATCAATTTCTTTAACCCTTTAAGGACACAGCTTTCAGTTTGCTCAATTGTTTTATGACGGAAAAAATCCGTCATATGTCCTTAAGAGGTTAATGTATGATATTATGCTGTCAAAACAAACTCAAGGCCTTTTGGATAAGATTTGTAATTTTTGGATACCGTTAATTCCAGATATAGATCAGGATAGAATTTGCCAGAGCTTTAATAATCTAGATAAGTGTCTTATTCCCTCCAAGCTGGAAGGAATCACATATGAAACTCATAAATAACTTTTATCTACATCCAGCTAAACTTGCTAGATTCAATCAGATTGGATCCGCAGAGTGTCCAAGATGTCATTACCAAAATGCCGATTTGTTTCACATGTTTTGGGCCTGTCCTAAGATAAGTCAGCTATGGCGAAAAATTACATACTGGTTTAATATTGTCCATAACTCATCTATCTCCCTCACATTCCAGGATACTGTCTTTTTATTTAAGACTTCCAGTAATCAAGATTGTTTCTGGGTATACCCCTTAAACATTACAATATTAGTTGTAAGACAGTGTATATTAAAAAGCTGGAAAGCGAGAAGAGCTCCCCTACTATCAGTAGTTATTCAGATGATACAGGAGCAGATCATCTTTGAATCTTACCATCTTCAGACCCCGTCAGAAAAAAGAATTAAGAAATTTTTATATGGATGGTACTCTATTATTAAGACATATTCTCTAGCTATTCAAAAACGGATGTTAGAACCTTTTCTATCTTCCATTAGTTTAATCGAGATGGTAGTATTAGAATTGTTCCCGTATACTTGGATTATGAATCCCGCTGAGATATAAACTCAGAGGGTAGGAGGATCAAACTATGAAAATACTATACGATAATTCTTCAAATATAAAAATGCAGACAAAAGATTATTATATGTTTTTTAGATTCTGTTGTCTAGTAGTGTTTAAAATACTTGAGTCTGACAAGTAATGTAAATGACAACAAGGGAAGATCCTTGCATATTGTGTTTATTTTGAATAATTGTTCTCTGTGATTTCTTTTGCTGCGGCAATTAATAAAGAGATTTTAAAAAAAAGAAGAACTCCTTTATTTGATTCAATCGATCGCGGCTCTTAGCTCCTACAGCAGCCCACGGCTAAAAAAATCTTTTGGCTAAGAGGTGACATTTTCACCTCTTAGCCAATAGCCGTGCGGTAAATCCGGCTTAGCGCCCATGCGCTGCTGTAGGAGCTAAGAGCGGAGATCGGTTGAATCAAATAAAGGAGCTTTATATGTTTGAATAGTAAATCCTAGCGTTTCAAAAACACTAGGATTTACTTTCAATTTAAGGGCAAAGCTCCTACAAAAGCCCTTTTCAGGGCAATGGGTAGATTAGGTTTTTTATTTTGGGGGTTTGTAATGTTAGGGGATGTTTGTTTTTATTTTGTAGCAAAATAGCTTTTTTCTTTAGGGCAATGCCCTACAAAAGGCCCTTTTACGGGCTATTGGTAGTTTTATTATAGTTTAGGGTTCTTTTATTTTGGTGTGTTTTTTTTTTTTTTTTAAATGGGATATTAGAATAGGAATAATTTTTATTATTTTGTATAATTCGTTATTTTGTGCAATGTTTTTGTTTTTCTTTTTGGGGTGGCTTTTTTTTTTTTTTTTTTAGAATAGCCATTTTTTTTATTTATTTTTTATTGACAGCAAAAGAGCTGAATGCCCCTTTTAAGGGTCCTTGGTAGTTTATTATAATTTAGTTTTTTTTTATTTTGGGGTGTTTTTATTTTTAAACAAGATATTTAGAATAGAAATATTTTTTTATTGGTTTGGATAATGTTGATTGTTATTTTTTGTAATGTTAGTTGTTTTTTGTAATGTTAGGTTTTAGTGTAAGGCAGCTTAGGTTTTACTTTTATTTCACAGGTAGGTTTGTATTTATTTTAACTAGGTAGTTAGTAAATAGTTAATAACTATTTACTAACTAGTCTACCTAGTTAAAATAAATACAAACTTAACTGTGATAAAAAAAACCTAAGCTAGCTATAATATAACTATTACGGTAGTTATATTGTAGCTAGCTTAGGTTTTATTTTTATTTCACAGGTAAGTTTGTTTTTAGTTTTAAATAGGTATTATTTAGTTAATAATTGTAACTTTAATTTAGGTCTATTTTAATTATGTTAGAGTTAGGGGGTGTTAGGTTTAGGGGTTAATATAGTTTCATTTAGGTTGTTGCGATGTGGGGGCTTGCGGTTTAGGGGTTAATAGGTTTATTTTGTGGGAGGCCAGAGGTTTAGGGGTTCATAACTTTATTTAGTGGCGGCAATATCGGGGAGCGGCTGAATAGGGGTTAATATCTTTATTATAGTGTGGGCGATGTTGGGGTGCGGGGGAATAGTGGTTAATAACTTTATTATAGTGGTGGCAATATTGGGAGCGGCAGATTAGGGTTAATATATTTATTTTGGTGGCACCGATGTCAGGGGCGGCAGATTAGGGGTTAATAAGTTTATTTAGGTGTCAGCGATGTCGGGGGCAGCAGATTAGAGGTGTTTATACTTGGGATTTATGTTAGGGTGTTAGGTTTAAACATAACTTTTTTTTTTCCCCCATAGACCTCAATAGGGTTACGTTACAGAGCTTTTTATTCCGCGATCGCAGGTCTTAGGTTTTTTTTCTAACACGCTCTTCCCATTGTTGTTTATGGGGAAAGCGTGCACGTCAAAGCAGCGCTTGTATTTTGTGTGGTATGGAGCTCAACGCAACCATATCGCACGCACAAGGCGGCTTTTCAAAACTCGTAATGGCAGCGCTATGGGGGTAAAATAACGCAACTTTTGTTGCGTTCGTTTCACACCCTCTATAGCGCAAAACTTGTAATCTAGGTGATATATATTTAATGTATGTTCCCATTCAATTCCCTTTTTTATGGTTATATCTCAAGAGATGTATTTGAGAGTTGTATTTATTCTTGGAGATTAAGGAATTAATTTTTTCAGTAATTATATTATATTAGTAAGTCAATTAGGTTATATTAATGGTATAATTTCATTTTACATTCTGACACACTTTATAGTTATATTTTATCATACACATACATATGTTGAGATCTGAGGGAACTAATTATAACTTCTTGCTGTGCTGACTTCTGTTTGGTCGGACGACTGAAAGTGCTTATACGAGCCTCGACAATCGTTGCTCACATTGCACATATATTGCTGTTAAAGACCTAGTGACTGCCAAATATCCAGAAAGGAAGAAAGGAATTGACAGAGTGCCGTGGGATTCGGTGGAGACAGCCTACTGATTGCTGATAAAGGTCAGCCTGTGTGAAAGCACCTTAATTCCTAGAGTTGCCACTTCTCTTGTGAGTAAATTTCACACTTCACCTATTGTTAGTATATCGATACCAGGTTTTACTATCAGGCGCCCCTTGTTTTGCTTTTGTCTTTGGACAAAGTAAAACAATGTAACAATTTATGTATTTGGCTCTCAGCAAGAGCACAAGTCCATTAAAAACATAATTTATGCTTACCTGATAAATTCCTTTCTTCTGTTGTGTGATCAGTCCACGGGTCATCATTACTTCTGGGATATAACTCCTCCCCAACAGGAAATGCAAGAGGATTCACCCAGCAGAGCTGCATATAGCTCCTCCCCTCTACGTCAGTCCCAGTCATTCGACCAAGAATCAACGAGAAAGGAGTAACCAATGGTGAAGTGGTGACTGGAGTATAATTTAAAAGATATTTACCTGCCTTAAAACAGGGCGGGCCGTGGACTGATCACACAACAGAAGAAAGGAATTTATCAGGTAAGCATAAATTATGTTTTCTTCTGTTATGTGTGATCAGTCCACGGGTCATCATTACTTCTGGGATACCAATACCAAAGCAAAAGTACACGGATGACGGGAGGGATAGGCAGGCTCATTATACAGAAGGAACCACTGCCTGAAGAACCTTTCTCCCAAAAATAGCCTCCGAAGAAGCAAAAGTGTCAAATTTGTAAAATTTGGAAAAAGTATGAAGCGAAGACCAAGTTGCAGCCTTGCAAATCTGTTCAACAGAGGCCTCATTCTTAAAGGCCCAAGTGGAAGCCACAGCTCTAGTGGAGTGAGCTGTAATTCTTTCAGGAGGCTGCTGTCCAGCAGTCTCATAGGCTAAACGTATTATGCTACGAAGCCAAAAAGAGAGAGAGGTAGCAGAAGCTTTTTGACCTCTCCTCTGTCCAGAGTAAACGACAAACAAGGAAGAAGTTTGGCGAAAATCTTTAGTTGCCTGCAAGTAGAACTTGAGGGCACGAACTACATCCAGATTGTGTAAAAGACGTTCCTTCTTTGAAGAAGGATTTGGACACAAGGATGGGACAACAATCTCTTGATTGATGTTCCTGTTAGTGACTACCTTAGGTAAGAACCCAGGTTTAGTACGCAGAACTACCTTGTCTGAGTGAAAAATCAGATAAGGGGAATCACAATGTAAGGCTGATAACTCAGAGACTCTTCGAGCCGAGGAAATAGCCATTAAAAACAGAACTTTCCAAGATAACATTTTTATATCAATGGAATGAAGGGGTTCAAACGGAACACCCTGTAAAACGTTAAGAACTAAGTTTAAACTCCATGGTGGAGCAACAGCTTTAAACACAGGCTTGATCCTAGCTAAAGCCTGACAAAAGGACTGGACGTCTGGATTTTCTGACAGACGTCTGTGTAACAAGATGGACAGAGCTGAAATCTGTCCCTTTAATGAACTAGCTGATAAACCCTTTTCTAAACCTTCTTGTAGAAAAGACAATATCCTAGCGATCCTAACCTTACTCCAGGAGTAACCTTTGGATTCGCACCAGTATAGGTATTTCCGCCATATTTTATGGTAAATCCTTCTGGTAACAGGCTTCCTAGCCTGAATCAGGGTATCAATAACCGACTCAGAAAAACCACGTTTTGATAAAATCAAGCGTTCAGTTTCCAAGCAGTCAGCTTCAGAGAAGTTAGATTTTGATGTTTGAATGGACCCTGTATCAGAAGGTCCTGTCTTAGAGGTAGAGACCAAGGCGGACAGGATGACATGTCCACTAGATCTGCATACCAAGTCCTGCGTGGCCAAGCAGGTGCTATTAGAATTACTGATGCTCTCTCCTGTTTGATTTTGGCAATCAATCGAGGAAGCAGCGGGAAGGGTGGAAACACATAAGCCATCCTGAAGTTCCAAGGTGCTGTCAAAGCATCTATCAGAACTGCTCCCGGATCCCTGGATCTGGACCCGTAGCGAGGAAGTTTGGCGTTCTGGCGAGACGCCATGAGATCTATCTCTGGTTTGCCCCAACGTCGAAGTATTTGGGCAAAGACCTCCGGATGAAGTTCCCACTCCCCCGGATGAAGAGTCTGGCGACTCAAGAAATCCGCCTCCCAGTTCTCCACTCCCGGGATGTGGATTGCTGACAGGTGGCAAGAGTGAGACTCTGCCTAGCGAATTATCTTTGATACTTCCATCATTGCTAGGGAGCTTCTTGTCCCTCCCTGATGGTTGATGTAAGCTACAGTCGTGATGTTGTCCGACTGAAACCTGATGAACCCCCGAGTTATTAACTGGGGCCAAGCCAGAAGGGCATTGAGAACTGCTCTCAATTCCAGAATGTTTATTGGAAGGAGACTCTCCTCCTGATTCCATAGTCCCTGAGCCTTCAGAGAATTCCAGACAGCGCCCCAACCTAGTAGGCTGGCGTCTGTTGTTACAATTGTCCAGTCTGGCCTGCTGAATGGCATCCCCCTGGACAGGTGTGGCCGATGAAGCCACCATAGAAGAGAATTTCTGGTCTCTTGATTCAGATTCAGAGTAGGGGACAAATCTGAGTAATCCCCATTCCACTGACTTAGCATGCATAATTGCAGCGGTCTGAGGTGTAGGCGTGCAAAAGGTACTATGTCCATTGCCGCTACCATTAAGCCGATCACCTCCATGCATTGAGCTACTGACGGGTGTTGAATGGAATGAAGGCCGCGGCATGCATTTTGAAGTTTTGTTAACCTGTCTTCTGTCAGGTAAATCTTCATTTCTACAGAATCTATAAGAGTCCCCAAGAATGGAACTCTTGTGAGAGGAAAGAGAGAACTCTTCTTTTCGTTCACTTTCCATCCATGCGACCTTAGAAATGCCAGAACTAACTCTGTATGAGACTTGGCAGTTTGAAAGCTTGAAGCTTGTATTAGAATGTCGTCTAGGTACGGAGCTACCGAAATCCCTCGCGGTCTTAGTACCGCTAGAAGGGCACCCAGAACCTTTGTGAAGATTCTTGGAGCCGTAGCCAATCCGAATGGAAGAGCTACAAACTGGTAGTGCCTGTCTAAGAAGGCAAACCTTAGATACCGGTGATGATCTTTGTGGATCGGTATGTGAAGGTAAGCATCCTTTAAATCCACTGTGGTCATGTACTGACCCTCTTGGATCATGGGTAAGATTGTCCGAATAGTTTCCATTTTGAACGATGGAACTCTTAGGAATTTGTTTAGAGTCTTTAAATCTAAGATTGGCCTGAAAGTTCCCTCTTTTTTGGGAACCACAAACAGGTTTGAGTAGAACCCTTGTCCTTGTTCCGACCACGGAACCGGATGGATCACTCCCATTGTTAACAGATCTTGTACGCAGCGTAGAAACGCTTCTTTCTTTATCTGGTTTGTTGACAACCTTGACAGATGAAATCTCCCTCTTGGGGGAGATAATTTGAAGTCTAGAAGGTATCCCTGAGATATGATCTCTAGTGCCCAGGGATCCTGAACATCTCTTGCCCAGGCCTGGGCGAAGAGAGAGAGTCTGCCCCCTACTAGATCCGGTCCCGGATCGGGGGCTCTCGGTTCATGCTGTCTTTGGGGCAGCAGCAGATTTCCTGGCCTGCTTGCTTTTGTTCCAGGACTGGTTAGGCTTCCAGCCTTGCCTGTAACGAGCAACAGCTCCTTCCTGTTTTGGTGCAGTGGAGGTTGATGCTGCTCCTGTTTTGAAATTCCGAAAGGGACGAAAATTAGACTGTCTAGCCTTAGCTTTGGCCTTGTCTTGAGGTAGGGCGTGGCCCTTACCTCCCGTAATGTCAGCGATAATTTCTTTCAAACCGGGCCCGAATAAGGACTGCCCCTTGAAAGGTATATTAAGTAATTTGGACTTAGAAGTAACATCAGCTGACCAGGATTTTAGCCACAGTGCCCTGCGTGCCTGTATGGCGAATCCTGAGTTCTTAGCCGTAAGTTTGGTTAAATGTACTACGGCCTCCGAAATGAAAGAATTAGCTAGTTTAAGGACTCTAAGCCTGTCCGTAATGTCGTCTAGCGTAGAGGAACTAAGGTTCTCTTCAAGCGACTCAATCCAAAATGCTGCCGCAGCCGTAATCGGCGCGATACATGCAAGGGGTTGTAATATAAAACCTTGTTGAACAAACATTTTCTTAAGGTAACCCTCTAATTTTTTATCCATTGGATCTGAGAAAGCACAGCTATCCTCCACCGGGATAGTGGTACGCTTAGCTAAAGTAGAAACTGCTCCCTCCACCTTGGGGACCGTTTGCCATAAGTCCCGAGTGGTGGCGTCTATTGGAAACATCTTTCTAAATATTGGAGGGGGTGAGAACGGCACACCGGGTCTATCCCACTCCTTAGTAACAATTTCAGTTAGTCTCTTAGGTATAGGAAAAACGTCAGTACTCGCCGGTACCGCAAAGTATTTATCCAACCTACACAGTTTCTCTGGTATTGCAACAGTGTTACAATCGTTGAGAGCTGCTAAGACCTCCCCTAGTAGTACACGGAGGTTCTCCAATTTAAATTTAAAATTTGAAATATCTGAGTCCAATCTGTTTGGATCAGAACCGTCACCCACAGAATGAAGCTCTCCGTCCTCATGCTCTGCGAGCTGTGACGCAGTATCAGACATGGCCCTAGCATTGTCAGCGCACTCTGTTCTCACCCCAGAGTGATCACGCTTGCCTCTTAGTTCAGGTAATTTAGACAAAACTTCAGTCATAACAGTAGCCATATCTTGTAATGTTATCTGTAATGGCCGCCCAGATGTACTAGGCGCCAAAATATCACGCACCTCCCGGGCGGGAGATGCAGGTACTGTCGCGTGAGGCGAGTTAGTCGGCATAACTCTCCCCTCGCTGTTTGGTGAAATTTGTTCACATTGTACAGATTGACTTTTATTTAAAGTAGCATCAATACAGTTAGTACATAAATTTCTATTGGGCTCCACCTTGGCATTGGAACAAATGACACAGATATCTTCCTCTGAGTCAGACATGTTTAACACACTAGCAAAAAAACTTACAACTTGGTTATAATCTTTTTTAGCAAAAAAACGCACTGTGCCTCAAAGAGGTACTAACGATTAAATGACAGTTGAAATAATGAACTGAAAAACAGTTATTGCATCAAACTTTAAAACAACACAACTTTTAGCAAAGGTTTGTTCCCATTAGTAAAAAACAACACTAATTAAATTTGTACATAAGAAAACAAAACAACGTTTTTTATACACAGTCACTATAAGAATTCTCACAGCTCTGCTGAGAGAATTTACCTCCCTTCAAAGAAGTTTGAAGACCCCTGAGATCTGTCAGAGATGAACCGGATCATGCAGGAAATATAAAAGTAGCTGACTGGAATTTTTTGATGCGTAGCAAAGAGCGCCAAAAACGGCCCCTCCCTCTCCCACACAGCAGTGAAGAGAAACGAAACTGTCACAATTAAAGCAAAAAACTGCCAAGTGGAAAATAATGCCCAAATATTTATTCACACAGTACCTCAGCAATGTAAACGATTCTACATTCCAGCAAAAACGTTTAACATGAGAATAGTTATTAAAAGGATTAGTGACCTTTAACACAGTAGTTCCGGTGAAATACCATCCCCAGAATACTGAAGTGTATACATACATGTCATTTTAACGGTATGGCAGGCTTTTCTCATCAATTCCATTCAGAAAATAAAAACTGCCACATACCTCAATGCAGATTCATCTGCCCGCTGTCCCCTGATCTGAAGCCTTTACCTCCCTCAGATGGTCGAGAACAGCAATATGATCTTAACGACTCCGGTTAAAATCATAGTAAAAAATCTCTGTCAGATTCTTCCTCAAACTCTGCCAGAGAAGTAATAACACGCTCCGGTGCTATTTTAAAATAACAAACTTTTGATTGAAGTCATAAAAACTAAGTATAATCACCATAGTCCTCTCACACATCCTATCTAGTCGTTGGGTGCAAGAGAATGACTGGGACTGACGTAGAGGGGAGGAGCTATATGCAGCTCTGCTGGGTGAATCCTCTTGCATTTCCTGTTGGGGAGGAGTTATATCCCAGAAGTAATGATGACCCGTGGACTGATCACACATAACAGAAGAAATAACTATGTCTTATCAGCATATATTTTATCTCCTCTTTTTTCTTTCATGTAATTAGCAAGAGTCCATGAGCTAGTGACGTATGGGATATACATTCCTACCAGGAGGGGCAAAGTTTCCCAAACCTTAAAATGCCTATAAATACACCCCTCACCACACCCACAATTCAGTTTTACAAACTTTGCCTCCTATGGAGGTGGTGAAGTAAGTTTGTGCTAGATTCTACGTTGATATGCGCTCCGCAGCAGGTTGGAGCCCGGTTTTCCTCTCAGCGTGCAGTGAATGTCAGAGAGATGTGAGGAGAGTATTGCCTATTTTGAATGCAGTGATCTCCTTCTACGGGGTCTATTTCATAGGTTCTCTGTTATCGGTCGTAGAGATTCATCTCTTACCTCCCTTTTCAGATCGACGATATACTCTTATATATATATATACCATTACCTCTGCTGATTTTCGTTTCAGTACTGGTTTGGCTTTCTACAAACATGTAGATGAGTGTCCTGGGGTAAGTAAGTCTTATTTTCTGTGACACTCTAAGCTATGGTTGGGCACTTTGTTTATAAAGTTCTAAATATATGTATTCAAACATTTATTTGCCTTGTCTCAGGATGTTCAACATTCCTTATTTTCAGACAGTCAGTTTCATATTTGGGATAATGCACTTGAATCAATTATTTTTTCTTACCTTAAAAAATTTGACTTTTTCCCTGTGGGCTGTTAGGCTCGCGGGGGCTGAAAATGCTTCATTTTATTGCGTCATTCTTGGCGCGGACTTTTTTGGCGCAAAAAATCTTTTCTGTTTCCGGCGTCATACGTGTCGCCGGAAGTTGCGTCATTTTTGACGTTCTTTTGCGCCAAAAATGTCGGCGTTCCGGATGTGGCGTCATATTTGGCGCCAAATAATGTGGGCGTCTTATTTGGCGCCAAAAAATATGGGCGTCTCTTTTTGTCTCCACATTATTTAAGTTCATTTTTTCTTTGCTTCTGGTTGCTAGAAGCTTGTTCATTGGCATTTTTTTCCCATTCCTGAAACTGTCATTTAAGGAATTTGATCTATTTTGCTTTATATGTTTTTTCTCTTACATATTGCAAGATGTCTCACGTTGCATCCGAGTCAGAAGATACTTCAGGAAAATCGCTGCCTAGTGCTGGAACTACCAAAGCTAAGTGTATCTGCTGTAAACTTTTGATAGCTATTCCTCCAGCTGTTGTTTGTATTAATTGTCATGACAAACTTGTTAATGCAGATAATATTTCCTTTAGTAATGTACCTTTACCTGTTGCAGTTCCATCAACATCTAAGGTTCAGAATGTTCCTGATAACATAAGAGATTTTGTTTCTGAATCCATCAAGAAGGCTATGTCTGTTATTCCTCCTTCTAGTAAACATAAAAAATCTTTTAAAACTTCTCTTTATACAGATGAATCTTTAAATGAACATCATCATTCTGATTCTGATGACTCTTCTGGTTCAGAGGATTCTGTCTCAGAGATTGATGCTGATAAATCTTCATATTTATTTAAAATGGAATTTATTCGTTCTTTACTTAAAGAAGTACTAATTGCTTTAGAAATTGAGGATTCTGGTCCTCTTGATACTAATTCTAAACGTTTAGATAAGGTCTTTAAATCTCCTGTGGTTATTCCAGAAGTTTTTCCTGTTCCTAATGCTATTTCTGAAGTAATTTCCAGAGAATGGGATAAATTGGGTAATTCATTTACTCCTAAACGTTTTAAGCAATTATATCCTGTGCCGTCTGACAGATTAGAATTTTGGGACAAAATCCCTAGAGTTGATGGGGCTATTTCTACCCTTGCTAAACGGACTACTATTACTACGTCAGATGGTACTTCGTTTAAGGATCCTTTAGATAGGAAAATTGAATCCTTTCTGAGAAAAGCTTATCTGTGTTCAGGTAATCTTCTTAGACCTGCTATATCATTGGCTGATGTTGCTGCAGCTTCAACTTTTTGGTTGGAAACTTTAGCGCAACAAGTAACAGATCATGATTCTCATAATATTATTATTCTTCTTCAACATGCTAATAATTTTATCTGTGATGCCATTTTTTATCAGAGTTGATGTCAGGTTTATGTCTCTAGCTATTTTAGCTAGAAGAGCTTTATGGCTTAAGACTTGGAATGCTGATATGTCTTCTAAATCGACTCTACTTTTCATTTCTTTCCAGGGTAACAAATTATTTGGTTCTCAGTTGGATTCTATTATCTCAACTGTTACTGGTGGGAAAGGAACTTTTTTACCACAGGATAAAAAATCTAAGGGTAAGAACAGGGCTAATAATCGTTTTCGTTCCTTTCGTTTCAACAAAGAACAAAAGCCTGATCCTTCATCCTCAGGAGCAGTTTCAGTTTGGAAACCATCTCCAGTCTGGAATAAATCCAAGCCTTCTAGAAAGGCAAAGCCAGCTTCTAAGTCCACATGAAGGTGCGGCCCTCATTCCAGCTCAGCTAGTAGGGGGCAGGTTACGTTTTTTCAAAGAAATTTGGATCAATTCTGTTCACAATCTTTGGATTCAGAACATTGTTTCAGAAGGGTACAGAATTGGTTTCAAGATGAGATCTCCTGCAAAGAGATTTTTTCTTTCCCGTGTCCCAGTAAATCCAGTGAAAGCTCAAGCATTTCTGAATTGTGTTTCAGATCTAGAGTTGGCTGGAGTAATTATGCCAGTTCCAGTTCTGGAACAGGGGATGGGGTTTTATTCAAATCTCTTCATTGTACCAAAGAAGGAGAATTCCTTCAGACCAGTTCTGGATCTAAAAATATTGAATCGTTAAGTAAGGATACCAACGTTCAAAATGGTAACTGTAAGTACTATCTTGCCTTTTGTTCAGCAAGGGCATTATATGTCCACAATAGATTTACAGGATGCATATCTGCATATTCCGATTCATCCAGATCATTATCAGTTCCTGAGATTCTCTTTTCTGGACAAGCATTACCAGTTTGTGGCTCTGCCGTTTGGCCTAGCTACAGCTCCAAGAATTTTTACAAAGGTTCTCGGTGCCCTTCTGTCTGTAATCAGAGAACAGGGTATTGTGGTATTTCCTTATTTGGACGATATCTTGGTACTTGCTCAGTCTTTACATTTAGCAGAATCTCATACGAATCGACTTGTGTTGTTTCTTCAAGATCATGGTTGGAGGATCAATTTACTAAAAAGTTCATTGATTCCTCAGACAAGGGTAACCTTTCTGGGTTTCCAGATAGATTCAGTGTCCATGACTCTGTCTTTGACAGACAAGAGACGTCTAAAATTGATTTCAGCTTGTCGAAACCTTCAGTCACAATCATTCCCTTCGGTAGCCTTATGCATGGAAATTCTAGGTCTTATGACTGCTGCATCCCCTTTGCTCGTTTTCACATGCGACCTCTTCAGCTCTGTATGCTGAATCAATGGTGCAGGGATTACACAAAGATATCTCAATTAATATCTTTAAAACCGATTGTACGACACTCTCTAACGTGGTGGACAGATCACCATCGTTTAATTCAGGGGGCTTCTTTTGTTCTTCCCACCTGGACTGTAATTTCAACAGATGCAAGTCTCACAGGTTGGGGAGCTGTGTGGGGATCTCTGACGGCACAAGGAGTTTGGGAATCTCAGGAGGTGAGATTACCGATCAATATTTTGGAACTCCGTGCAATTTTCAGAGCTCTTCAGTCTTGGCCTCTTCTGAAGAGAGAATCGTTCATTTGTTTTCAGACAGACAATGTCACAACTGTGGCATACATCAATCATCAAGGAGGGACTCACAGTCCTCTGGCTATGAAAGAAGTATCTCGAATTCTGGTTTGGGCGGAATCCAGCTCCTGTCTAATCTCTGCGGTTCATATCCCAGGTATAGACAATTGGGAAGCGGATTATCTCAGTCGCCAAACGTTACATCCGGGCGAATGGTCTCTTCACCCAGAGGTATTTCTTCAGATTGTTCAAATGTGGGAGCTTCCAGAAATAGATCTGATGGCGTCTCATCTAAACAAGAAACTTCCCAGGTATCTGTCCAGATCCCGGGATCCTCAGGCGGAAGCAGTGGATGCATTATCACTTCCTTGGAAGTATCATCCTGCCTATATCTTTCCGCCTCTAGTTCTTCTTCCAAGAGTAATCTCCAAGATTCTGAAGGAATGCTCGTTTGTTCTGCTGGTAGCTCCGGCATGGCCTCACAGGTTTTGGTATGCGGATCTTGTCCGGATGGCCTCTTGTCATCCGTGGACTCTTCCGCTAAGACCAGACCTTCTGTCGCAAGGTCCTTTTTTCCATCAGGATCTCAAATCCTTAAATTTAAAGGTATGGAGATTGAACGCTTGATTCTTGGTCAAAGAGGTTTCTCTGACTCTGTGATTAATACTATGTTACAGGCTCGTAAATCTGTATCCAGAGAGATATATTATAGAGTCTGGAAGACTTATATTTCTTGGTGTCTTTCTCATCATTTTTCTTGGCATTCTTTTAGAATTCCGAGAATTTTACAGTTTCTTCAGGATGGTTTAGATAAAGGTTTATCCGCAAGTTCTTTGAAAGGACAAATCTCTGCTCTTTCTGTTCTTTTTGCTAATCTTCCTGATATTCATTGTTTTGTACAAGCTTTGGTTCGTATAAAACCTGTCATTAAGTCAATTTCTCCTCCTTGGAGTTTGAATTTGGTTCTGGGGGCTCTTCAAGCTCCTCCGTTTGAACCTATGCATTCATTGGACATTAAATTACTTTCTTGGAAAGTTTTGTTCCTTTTGGCGATCTCTTCTGCCAGAAGAGTCTCTGAATTATCTGCTCTTTCTTGTGAGTCTCCTTTTCTGATTTTTCATCAGGATAAGGCGGTGTTGCGAACTTCTTTTGAATTTTTACCTAAGGTTGTGAATTCCAACAACATTAGTAGAGAAATTGTGGTTCCTTCATTATGTCCTAATCCTAAGGATTCTAAGGAGAAATCGTTGCATTCTTTGGATGTTGTTAGAGCTTTGAAATATTATGTTGAAGCTACTAAGTCTTTCCGAAAGACTTCTAGTCTATTTGTTATCTTTTCCGGTTCTAGAAAAGGCCAGAAAGCTTCTGCCATTTCTTTGGCATCTTGGTTGAAATCTTTAATTCATCATGCCTATGTCGAGTCGGGTAAAACTCTGCCTCAAAGGATTACAGCTCATTCTACTAGGTCAGTTTCTACTTCCTGGGCGTTTAGGAATGAAGCTTCGGTTGATCAGATTTGCAAAGCAGCAACTTGGTCCTCTTTGCATACTTTTACTAAATTCTACCATTTTGATGTGCTTTCTTCTTCTGAAGCAGTTTTTGGTAGAAAAGTACTTCAGGCAGCGGTTTCAGTTTGAATCTTCTGCTTATGTTTTCATTAAACTTTATTTTGGGTGTGGATTATTTTCAGCAGGAATTGGCTGTCTTTATTTTATCCCTCCCTCTCTAGTGACTCTTGCGTGGAAAGATCCACATCTTGGGTAGTCATTATCCCATACGTCACTAGCTCATGGACTCTTGCTAATTACATGAAAGAAAACATAATTTATGTAAGAACTTACCTGATAAATTCATTTCTTTCATATTAGCAAGAGTCCATGAGGCCCGCCCTTTTTTGTGGTGGTTATGATTTTTTTTGTATAAAGCACAATTATTCCAATTCCTTATTTTATATGCTTTCGCACATTTTTTCTTATCACCCCACTTCTTGGCTATTCGTTAAACTGAATTGTGGGTGTGGTGAGGGGTGTATTTATAGGCATTTTAAGGTTTGGGAAACTTTGCCCCTCCTGGTAGGAATGTATATCCCATACGTCACTAGCTCATGGACTCTTGCTAATATGAAAGAAATGAATTTATCAGGTAAGTTCTTACATAAATTATGTTTTTTGTTAGATTTTAATCAAATACAACAAATTAGTGAAACGTAACTTCCAGTTATCTCTCTCAAATATTGCAGATATGAACATAAACTCAAATTTAAACTTTTCCATCTATCTTGGCAGTATCATCTCCCCGGGCACATCAGTGCTATAGTCATTAAGAAAAACTGAACAAAATTCTTACATATTTTTACATTATCTTCTCACCATAAAATCGAAATGCCAATGACCCCTAAGCTGTTCTTGTAGAAAATAGTATTTTTCAGTGGGTAAAGCAAGTGATTCAAGAAGTCAGATGGTAAAGTATGAAGAAAACATTCCCATTTTCTCATAAACAAATTATTTCTGGGTTGTAGGTCTCCTATAGTATCGTAGAGTTCAATTGTAAGTTGCTGTAACAACAATATTTTCAGGATATGAAGAGTAGAACTGTACCAATAAAACTTTCATATTTCTTTACTCTTTTGGGAAAACCCATGAATACTATTAATTGGCTATCCCATGTTAATTCTAACCCCAGAGGCAGAAAGTTTATTCAATTTCTGCAATGAGATTTTTTAATAAAACATTTTCTGCAGGTCACTTTGAAATTAAATTTTAAATTAGGCAGTTACAATAAGGTACCAGCTTAATTGCACAGTGATGATTATTTGGAGTATAAAGCAAGTTTTTAAGTTGTATAATATATTGCAGCAACCGAAAATTGCATTGCAGATAAGCTGCAGAACAAAAATGCTAAGTTTTTATAATGTCCCTTGAATAGCATCACATAATTATAAGGTAATTATAATGTAGTAATAAAAAAGGTGCATTGCTCTTAAGAATTTTACAGCTTTGCAGACTGGGAAAGGCTAGGGGGCGGGGTTGAAAAATCCCTGGGAACCAGTCATTAATGCCACTTTGCACCGCTGCTCCATATTTGACTGTACTCTTCAAACAGACAATTTTCCTGCATGCACACTTTGCTATTGATTGATTGGTATTTTAAGAGTAACATACAAGCTTGTGAAAGGATCTTTGCCTGGGAGTTTAGTAGTGGAAGACGGATCCTCAGAGCTCCTTAGGATATCAATGGTTAGATATCAGTAACTAACATTTTACTGATAACTGTCAGTATATACCAGGGTTATAATACAATTTATTTATATTATTCTTTAAAACAACCTCCAATAAAAATGTATATGTGGAACAATTGAAATTAATATTTATTCCTAAATTCTTGAGATTAGTTACATATATAAACCCATTCAAATATATTGAGTAGCGACTAGCTTTGAATCAATTATACACATTTATTCCGTTATAATATTCTATACCACAGGTCATAAAATAAAATATACCTTTTAAAATTAACCTTACTCACAATGAATCGCATTAGAATACCACAATAAAATACTAGAATATGGATCGGTAACTTCAGTGTTTAGATAAACAATATACCAAGATACTTCACAGAAATCTTACTTGGTGTCAATAGATTTAAGATAACTTTCCGACAAGTATAATTAAGTTATTTAGCCCACAAATGATTCTATATAACTTCAATTAAAAACATCAGAAATTGTATATATTATTAAAGCAGACAGCCAATTTATATGCCAATACGTCTGACCTGAAATAAACTCTTATTTAGCTACAATAAGGCAAATTCTAATATATATATATATATATATATATATATATATATATGTATGTATATGTGTGTGTGTAGGTAGGTATATATATATATATATATAACACACAGTATGTGTGTGTAGCTGCAAATAACTTAATACACACCAGAGAGATTTACTTATAATAATAATAAGCCTGACTTAGAGATATGCAATATAAAGGACCTTTATCTAACATTAAATTACATAGCACTTGTGACTAGTTAAAACTACACAGGACTATAAATATAACTTAAAACACCAAATATGTTCTTTGAATTATTAGCTGCAATTTAACTGTAGCAACAAGATACCTTTGATTTAAATATAAAAGTATGAAACAACCTTTCTTCTGTTAAGTGTGATCAGTCCACGGGTCATCATTACTTCTGGGATATTACTCCTCCCCAACAGGAAGTGCAAGAGGATTCACCCAGCAGAGCTGCATATAGCTCCTCCCCTCTACGTCACTCCCAGTCATTCTCTTGCACCCAACGACTAGATAGGATGTGTGAGAGGACTATGGTGATTATACTTAGTTTTTATCTTCAATCAAGAGTTTGTTATTTTAAAATAGCACCGGAGTGTGTTATTATCTCTCTGGCAGAGTTTGAAGAAGAATCTACCAGAGTTTTTGTTATGATTTTAGCCGGAGTAGTTAAGATCATATTGCTGTTTCTCGGCCATCTGAGGAGAGGTAAACTTCAGATCAGGGGACAGCGGGCAGATGAATCTGCATAGAGGTATGTAGCAGTTTTTATTTTCTGATAATGGAATTGATGAGAAAATCCTGCCATACCGATATAATGTCATGTATGTATACTTTACACTTCAGTATTCTGGGGAATGGTACTTCACTAGAATTACACTGTAAGAAATACATAAAGCTGTTTAATAACTAGAGATTATGTTTAACGTTTTTGCTGGAATGTAAAATCGTTTTCATTTACTGAGGTACTGAGTGAATAAATGTTTGGGCACTATTTTTCCACTTGGCAGTTGCTTAATCTGTTTTCTGACAGTTTCTGTTCTCCCTCACTGCTGTGTGTGAGGGGGAGGGGCCGTTTTTTGGCGCTTTTACTACGCATCAAATATTTCAGTCAGCAACTCATTGTATTCCCTGCATGATCCGGTTCATCTCTACAGAGCTCAGGGGTCTTCAAAACTTATTTTGAGGGAGGTAATTTCTCTCAGCAGAGCTGTGAGAATTGTAGTTTGACTGAGATAAAAAACGTTTATTCTGTAATTTGTTTCCTGCTTTCAGAATTTGTTATCTTTGCTAATGGGATTAAACCTTTGCTAAAGTTGTGTTTTTTACAAGGATTGAGGCTATAACTGTTTCAATTTATTAATTTTCAACTGTCATAGATCTTCTGTGCTTCTTAAAGGCACAGTACGTTTTAATATTATTCTAATTGAATTGTATTTCCAAGTTGCAAGTTTATCTGCTAGTGTGTTAAACATGTCTGATTCAGAGGATGATACCTGTGTCATTTGTTGCAATGCCAAAGTGGAGCCCAATAGAAATTTATGTACTAACTGTATTGATGCTACTTTAAATAAAAGTCAATCTGTACAAATTGAACAAATTTCACCAAACAACGAGGGGAGAGTTATTCCGACTAACTTGCCTCACGTGTCAGTACCTACATCTCCCGCTCAGAGGGAGGTGCGTGATATTGTAGCGCCGAGTACATCTGGGCGGCCATTACAAATCACATTACAGGATATGGCTACTGTTATGACTGAGGTTTTGGCTAAATTACCAGAACTAAGAGGTAAGCGTGATCACTCTGGGGTGAGAACAGAGTGCGCTGATAATATTAGGGCCATGTCAGACACTGCGTCACAGGTGGCAGAACATGAGGACGGAGAACTTCATTCTGTGGGTGACGGTTCTGATCCAAACAGACTGGATTCAGATATTTCAAATTTTAAATTTAAACTGGAAAACCTCCGTGTATTACTAGGGGAGGTGTTAGCGGCTCTGAATGATTGTAACACAGTTGCAATACCAGAGAAAATGTGTAGGTTGGATAAATATTTTGCGGTACCGACGAGTACTGAGGTTTTTCCTATACCTAAGAGACTTACTGAAATTGTTACTAAGGAGTGGGATAGACCCGGTGTGCCGTTCTCACCCCCTCCGATATTTAGAAAAATGTTTCCAATAGACGCCACCACAAGGGACTTATGGCAAACGGTCCCTAAGGTGGAGGGAGCAGTTTCTACCTTAGCTAAGCGTACCACTATCCCGGTGGAGGATAGCTGTGCTTTTTCAGATCCAATGGATAAAAAGTTAGAGGGTTACCTTAAGAAAATGTTTGTTCAACAAGGTTTTATATTGCAACCCCTTGCATGCATTGCGCCGATCACGGCTGCAGCGGCATTCTGGATTGAGTCTCTGGAAGAGAACATTGGTTCAGCTACTCTGGACGACATTACGGACAGGCTTAGAGTCCTTAAACTAGCTAATTCATTCATTTCGGAGGCCGTAGTACATCTTACTAAACTTACGGCGAAGAATTCAGGATTCGCCATTCAGGCACGCAGGGCGCTGTGGCTAAAATCCTGGTCAGCTGATGTTACTTCTAAGTCTAAATTGCTTAATATACCTTTCAAAGGGCAGACCTTATTCGGGCCCGGGTTGAAAGAGATTATCGCTGACATTACAGGAGGTAAAGGCCATGCCCTGCCTCAGGACAAAGCCAAAGCCAAGACTAGACAGTCTAATTTTCGTTCCTTTCGTAATTTCAAAGCTGGAGCAGCATAAACTTCCTCTGCACCAAAACAGGAAGGAGTTGTTGCTCGCTACAGACAAGGCTGGAAACCTAACCAGTCCTGGAACAAGGGCAAGCAGACTAGGAAACCTGCTGCTTCCCCTAAAACAGCATGAATTGAGGGCCCCCGATCCGGGATCGGATCTAGTGGGGGGCAGACTTTCTCTCTTCGCCCAGGCTTGGGCAAGAGATGTTCAGGATCCCTGGGCGCTAGAGATAATATCTCAGGGATACCTTCTGGACTTCAAATACTCTCCTCCAAGAGAGAGATTTCATCTGTCAAGATTGTCAACAATCCAGACAAAGAAAGAGGCGTTTCTACGCTGCGTACAAGAGCTCTTGTTAATGGGAGTAATCCATCCAGTTCCACGATCGGAACAGGGACAGGGGTTTTACTCAAATCTGTGGTTCCCAAAAAAGAGGGAACTTTCAGACCAATCCTGGACTTAAAGATCCTAAACAAATTCCTAAGAGTTCCATCGTTCAAGATGGAGACTATTCGGACAATTTTACCTATGATCCAAGAGGGTCAGTACATGACCACTGTAGATTTAAAAGATGCTTACCTTCACATACCGATTCACAAAGATCATTATCGGTACCTAAGGTTTGCCTTCCTAGACAGGCATTACCAGTTTGTGGCTCTTCCATTCGGATTGGCTACAGCTCCAAGAATCTTCACAAAGGTTCTGGGTGCTCTTCTGGCGGTACTAAGACCGCGGGGAATCTCGGTAGCTCCATACCTAGACGACATTCTGATACAAGCTTCAAGCTTTCAAACTGCCAAGTCTCATACAGAGTTAGTGCTGGCATTTCTAAGGTCACATGGATGGAAGGTGAACGAAAAGTAAAGTTCACTCGTTCCACTCACAAGAGTTCCCTTCCTGGGGACTCTTATAGATTCTGTAGAAATGAAGATTTACCTGACAGAGGACAGGCTAACAAGACTTCAAAGTGCTTGCCGCACCCTTCATTCCATTCAACACCCGTCAGTGGCTCAATGCATGGAGGTAATCGGCTTAATGGTAGCGGCAATGGACATAGTACCCTTTGCACGCTTACACCTCAGACTGCAACTGTGCATGCTAAGTCAGTGGAATGGGGATTACTCAGACTTATCCCCTTCTCTGAATCTGGATCAAGAGACCAGAAATTCTCTTCTATGGTGGCTTTCTCGGCCACATCTGTCCAGGGGGATGCCATTCAGCAGACCAGACTGGACAATTGTAACAACAGACGCCAGCCTTCTAGGTTGGGGTGCCGTCTGGAATTCTCTGAAGGCTCAGGGACAATGGAGTCAGGAGGAGAGTCTCCTGCCAATAAACATTCTGGAATTGAGAGCAGTTCTCAATGCCCTCCTGGCTTGGCCCCAGTTGACAACTCGGGGGTTCATCAGGTTTCAGTCGGACAACATCACGACTGTAGCTTACATCAACCATCAGGGAGGGACAAGAAGCTCCCTAGCTATGATGGAAGTATCAAAGATAATTCTCTGGGCAGAGTCTCACTCTTGCCACCTGTCAGCAATCCACATCCCGGGAGTGGAGAACTGGGAGGCGGATTTCTTAAGTCGTCAGACTTTTCATCCGGGGGAGTGGGAACTTCATCCGGAGGTCTTTGCCCAAATACTGCGACGTTGGGGCAAACCAGAGATAGATCTCATGGCGTCTCGACAGAACGCCAAGCTTCCTCGTTACGGGTCCAGATCCAGGGATCCAGGAGCAGTCCTGATAGATGCTCTGACAGCACCTTGGGACTTCAGGATGGCTTACGTGTTTCCACCCTTCCCGTTGCTTCCTCGATTGATTGCCAGAATCAAACAAGAGAGAGCATCAGTGATTCTAATAGCACCTGCGTGGCCACGCAGGACTTGGTATGCAGACCTGGTGGACATGTCATCCTGTCCACCTTGGTCTCTACCTCTGAAACAGGACCTTCTGATACAGGGTCCCTTCAAACATCAAAATCTAACTTCTCTGAAGCTGACTGCTTGGAAATTGAACGCTTGATTTTATCAAGACGTGGGTTTTCTGAGTCAGTTATTGATACCTTAATACAGGCTAGGAAACCTGTTACCAGAAAGATTTACCATAAGATATGGCGTAAATACCTATATTGGTGTGAATCCAAAGGTTACTCTTGGAGTAAGGTTAGGATTCCTAGGATATTGTCTTTTCTACAAGAAGGTTTAGAAAAGGGTTTATCTGCTAGTTCATTAAAGGGACAGATCTCAGCTCTGTCCATTCTGTTACACAAATGTCTGTCAGAAGTTCCTGACGTCCAGGCTTTTTGTCAAGCTTTGACCAGGATTAAGCCTGTGTTTAAAACTGTTGCTCCACCATGGAGTTTAAACCTTGTTCTTAATGTTTTACAGGGCGTTCCGTTTGAACCCCTTCATTCCATTGATATAAAGTTGTTATCTTGGAAAGTTCTATTTTTAATGGCTATTTCCTCGGCTCGAAGAGTCTCTGAATTATCAGCCTTACATTGTGATTCTCCTTATTTGATTTTTCATTCGGATAAGGTAGTCCTGCGTACTAAACCTGGGTTCTTACCTAAGGTAGTTACTAACAGGAATATCAATCAAGAGATTGTTGTTCCTTCTTTATGCCCAAATCCTTCTTCAAAGAAGGAACGTCTACTGCACAACCTGGATGTAGTCCGTGCTCTAAAATTTTACTTACAGGCAACTAAGGAATTTCGACAAACGTCTTCTCTGTTTGTAATTTACTCTGGGCAGAGGAGAGGTCAAAAAGCTTCCGCTACCTCTCTTTCTTTTTGGCTTCGTAGCATAATTCGTTTAGCTTATGAGACTGCTGGACAGCAGCCTCCTGAAAGAATTACAGCTCATTCTACTAGAGCTGTGGCTTCCACTTGGGCCTTCAAGAATGAGGCCTCTGTTGAACAGATTTGCAAGGCTGCAACTTGGTCTTCGCTTCATACTTTTTCCAAATTTTACAAATTTGACACTTTTGCTTCATCGGAGGCTATTTTTGGGAGAAAGGTTCTTCAGGCAGTGGTTCCTTCTGTATAAAGAGCCTGCCTATCCCTCCCGTCATCCGTGTACTTTTGCTTTGGTATTGGTATCCCAGAAGTAATGATGACCCGTGGACTGATCACACTTAACAGAAGAAAACATAATTTATGCTTACCTGATAAATTCCTTTCTTCTGTAGTGTGATCAGTCCACGGCCCGCCCTGTTTTTAAGGCAGGTAAATATTTTTTAATTTATACTCCAGTCACCACTTCACCCTTGGCTTTTCCTTTCTCGTTGGTCCTTGGTCGAATGACTGGGAGTGACGTAGAGGGGAGGAGCTATATGCAGCTCTGCTGGGTGAATCCTCTTGCACTTCCTGTTGGGGAGGAGTAATATCCCAGAAGTAATGATGACCCGTGGACTGATCACACTACAGAAGAAAGGAATTTATCAGGTAAGCATAAATTATGTTTTTATACGTTACCAGTTACACCAAATTTTTCTTCAAATAAGTCCAGTTCACCTCATAAATTAAGAGGTATTTTTGCAATATGAATAAGAAAGCTAGGCCCCGATTTGCTTTATAGAGACTGGATTCCAAGGCTACAGTTTGTCAGTCAAAATTCAGCAGCAAAACCTTTTTTTTTTTTTTTTTTTTCTCCTTGCATGAGGTTATATCACGTGATGTACCACCTCTTTTTATTCTAATCATTGGTGAATATGGGATGCGCACTTTCTGAAACTTGTCTGATAGGCCCTTAACGGAGCTGAGCATTGATTGGCCCTCGGAGATGAACAGCTTATAGGCTTACTGGGATGATACCAGTTATAGTCTATTTAGGGGCCAGCAGATTACTAGAAATGCAGTCTCATCAATATTGCTAACAGTTTACTACATCTTTTAATTGTATATTTAATATACATTTATTTCCTGATATTAATAAACTTATCTGGTTAACATACATGTCCCATCTAATATAACTTATCATGTATCTAGAGAGACTAAACATGAGTATATTAACATATTTCTCTTGTAAGGTGTATCCAGTCCACGGATCATCCATTACTTGTGGGATATTCTCCTTCCCAACAGGAAGTTGCAAGAGGATCACCCACAGCAGAGCTGCTATATAGCTCCTCCCCTAACTGCCATATCCAGTCATTCTCTTGCAACTCTCAACATAGCTGGAGGTAGTAAGAGGAAAATGGTGTAATATAGTTAGTTTTTTCTTCAATCAAAAGTTTATTGTTTTTAAATGGTACCGGAGTTGTACTATTTTATCTCAGGCAGCATTTAGAAGAAGAATCTGCCTGCGTTTTTCTGTGATCTTAGCAGAAGTGACTAAGATCCACTGCTGTTCTCACATATGTCTGAGGAGTGAGGTAACTTCAGAGGGAGAATGGCGTGCAGGTTATCCTGCAATAAGGTATGTGCAGTTTAAGTTTTTCTAGGGATGGAATTTGCTAGAAATAAGCTGCTGATACCGGATTAATGTAAGTTAAGCCTAAATACAGTGATTTAATAGCGACTAGTATCAGGCTTGCTATCAGAGGTATATACTCTGGTTAATGTGCAATATAAAACATTTGCTGGCATGTTTAATCGTTTTTATATATGCTTTGTTGATAAAACTTATTGGGGCCTAGTTTTTTCCACATGGCTGGCTTGATTTTTGCCTAGAAACAGTTTCCTGAGGCTTTCCACTGTTGTAATATGAGTGGGAGGGGCTTATTTTAGCGCTTTTTTGCGCAGTTAAAATTACAGACAGAGACATTCAGCTTCCCTCAGCAGTCCCCTGCATGCTTTAGGACATCTCTGAAGGGCTCAAAAGGCTTCAAAAGTTGTATATTGAGGAAGGTAAAGCCACAGTGGAGCTGTGGCAGTTGTTGTGACTGTTTAAAAACGTTGTTTTCAATTTGTTAATCCGTTTTTTGTATTAAGGGGTTAATCATCCATTTGCAAGTGGGTGCAATGCTCTGCTAACTTGTTACATACACTGTAAAAATTTTGTTAGTGTAACTGCCTTTTTTCACTGTTATTTCAAATTTTTGCAAAATTTGTTTCCCTTAAAGGCACAGTAACGTTTTTTATATTGCTTGTTTAACTTGATTTAAAGTGTTTTCCAAGCTTGCTAGTCTCATTGCTAGTCTGTATAAACATGTCTGACATAGAGGAAACTCCTTGTTCATTATGTTTAAAAGCCATGGTGGAACCCCATGTGAGAATGTGTACTAAATGTATTGATTTCACTTTAAACAATAAAGATCAGCTTTTATCTTTAAAAAATTTATCACCAGAAGATTCTGGCGAGGGGGAAGTTATGCCGACTAACTCTCCCCACGTGTCAGACCCTTTGACTCCCGCTCAAGGGACTCATGCTAAAATGGCGCCAAGTACATCAAAGACGCCCATAGCGATTACTTTGCAGGACATGGCGGCAATCATGGATAATACCCTGTCAGCGGTATTAGCCAGACTGCCTGAATTCAGAGGAAAACGCGATAGCTCTGGGGTTAGACGTAGTACAGAGCGCGCAGATGCCTTAAGGCCCATGTCTGATACTGCGTCACAATATGCAGAAGCTGAGGAAGGAGAGCTTCAGTCTGTGGGTGACATTTCTGATTCGGGGAAACCTGATACAGATATTTCTATTTTTAAATTTAAGCTTGAGAACCTCCGTGTATTGCTTGGGGAGGTGTTAGCTGCTCTGAATGACTGTGACACAATTGCAGTACCAGAGAAATTGTGTAGACTGGATAAATACTATGCAGTGCCGGTGTGTACTGATGTTTTTCCAATACCTAAAAGGTTTACAGAAATTATTAATAAGGAGTGGGATAGACCCGGTGTGCCGTTTCTCTCCCCCCCCCTCCTATTTTTAGAAAAATGTTTCCAATAGACGCCACCACACGGGACTTATGGCAGACGGTCCCTAAGGTGGAGGGAGCAGTTTCTACTTTAGCAAAGCGTACCACTATCCCTGTCGAGGACAGTTGTGCTGTTTCAGATCCAATGGATAAAAATTTAGAAGGTTACCTTAAGAAAATGTTTATTCAACAAGGTTTTATCCTGCAGCCCCTTGCATGCATTGCGCCTGTCACTGCTGCTGCGGCGTTCTGGTTTGAGTCTCTGGAAGAGGCCTTTCAGACAGCTACTCCATTGACTGAAATACTTGACAAGCTTAGAACACTTAAGCTAGCTAATTCTTTTGTTTCTGATGCCATTGTTCGTTTGACTAAACTAACGGCTAAGAATTCTGGATTCGCCATCCAGGCGCGTAAGGCGCTATGGCTTAAATCTTGGTCAGCTGACGTGACTTCAAAGTCTAAATTACTTAACATTCCCTTCAAGGGGCAGACCCTATTCGGGCCTGGTTTGAAGGAAATTATTGCTGACATTACTGGAGGTAAGGGTCATGCCCTTCCTCAGGACAGGGCCAAATCAAAGGCCAAACAGTCTTTCGAAACTTCAAGGCAGGTGCAGCATCAACTTCCTCTGCTACAAGACAAGAGGGAACTTTTGCTCAATCCAAACCGGGCTGGAAACCTAACCAGTCCTGGAACAAAGGCAAGCAGGCCAGAAAGCCTGCTGCTGCCTCTAAGACAGCATGAAGGAACGGCCCCCTATCCGGTAACGGATCTAGTAGGGGGCAGACTTTCTCTCTTCGCCCAGGCCTGGGCAAGAGATGTTCAAGATCCCTGGGCGTTGGAGATCATATCTCAGGGATATCTTCTGGACTTCAAAGCTTCCTCCCCTCAAGGGAGATTTCACCTTTCGAGATTATCTGTAAACCAGATAATGAAAGAGGCATTCTTACGCTGTGTGCAAGACCTCCTAATTATGGGAGTGATCTGTCCAGTTCCACAGACGGGACAGGGTTTTTATTCAAATCTGTTTGTGGTTCCCAAAAAAGAGGGAACCTTCAGACCCATTTTGGATCTAAAGATCTTAAACAAATTCCTCAGAGTTCCATCGTTCAAAATGGAAACTATTCGGACCATCCTACCTATGATCCAGGAGGGTTAATATATGACCACAGTGGATTTGAAGGATGCTTACATTCACATACCGACTCACAAAGATCATCATCGGTTCCTAAGGTTTGCCTTTCTGGACAGGCATTACCAATTTGTGGCTCTTCCCTTCGGGTTAGCTACAGCTCCAAGAATTTTTACAAAGGTTCTGGGATCGCTTCTGGCGGTTTTAAGACCGCGAGGTATATCAGTGGCCCCTTATCTGGACGACATCCTGATACAGGCGTCAAGCTTTCAGATTGCCAAGTCACATACGGACATAGTTCTGGCATTTCTCAGGTCACATGGGTGGAAGGTGAACGAGGAAAAGAGTTCTCTATCCCCACTCACAAGAGTCTCCTTCCTAGGGACTCTGATAGATTCTGTAGAAATGAAGATTTACCTGACTGAGTCTAGGTTATCAAAGTTTCTAAAATCTTGCAGTGTTCTTCATTCTATTCTGCGCCCTTCGGTGGCTCAGTGTATGGAAGTAATCGGCTTAATGGTAGCGGCGATGGACATAGTGCCATTTGCGCGCCTACATCTCAGACCGCTGCAACTATGCATGCTCAGTCAGTGGAATGGGGATTACACATATTTGTCCCCTCTGCTAAATCTGGATCAAGAGACCAGAGATTCTCTTCTCTGGTGGCTATCTCGGGTCCATCTGTCCAAAGGTATGAAATTTCGCAGGCCAGATTGGACAATTGTAACAACAGATGCCAGCCTTCTAGGTTGGGGTGCAGTCTGGAATTCCCTGAAGGCTCAGGGATCGTGGACTCAGGAGGAGAGACTCCTCCCAATAAATATTCTGGAGTTAAGAGCAATATTCGGTGCTCTTCTAGCTTGGCCTCAGTTAGCAACCCTGAGGTTCATCAGATTTCAGTCGGACAACATCACGACTGTGGCTTACATCAACCATCAAGGGGGAACCAGGAGTTCCCTAGCGATGCTGGAAGTCTCAAAGATAATTCGCTGGGCAGAGACTCACTCTTGCCACCTATCAGCAATCCATATCCCAGGTGTAGAGAACTGGGAGGCGGATTTTCTAAGTCGTCAGACTTTTCATCCGGGGGAGTGGGAACTCCATCCGGAGGTGTTTGCTCAATTGGTTCATCGTTGGGGCAAACCAGAACTGGATCTCATGGCGTCTCGCCAGAACGCCAAGCTTCCTTGTTACGGATCCAGGTCCAGGGACCCAGAAGCGGCACTGATAGATGCTCTAGCAGCACCTTGGTTCTTCAACCTGGCTTATGTGTTTCCACCGTTTCCTCTGCTCCCTCGACTGATGGCCAAAATCAAACAGGAGAGAGCATCAGTGATCTTGATAGCGCCTGCGTGGCCACGCAGGACCTGGTATGCAGACCTAGTGGACATGTCATCCTTTCCACCATGGACCCTGCCTCTGAGACAAGACCTTCTACTACAAGGTCCTTTCAATCATCCGAATCTAATTTCTCTGAGACTGACTGCATGGAGATTGAACGCTTGATTTTATCAAAGCGTGGCTTCTCCGAGTCAGTCATTGATACCCTAATACAGGCACGAAAGCCTGTCACCAGGAAAATATACCATAAGATATGGCGTAAATACCTTTATTGGTGTGAATCCAAGAATTACTCATGGAGTAAGGTTAGGATTCCTAGGATATTGTCCTTTCTCCAAGAGGGTTATCAGCTAGTTCTTTAAAGGGACAGATTTCTGCTCTGTCTATTCTTTTGCACAAGCGTCTGGCTGAAGTTCCAGACGTTCAAGCTTTTTGTCAGGCTTTGGTTAGAATCAAGCCTGTGTTTAAACCTGTTGCTCCCCCATGGAGCTTAAACTTGGTTCTTAAAGTTCTGTTTTTGATGGCTATTTCCTCGGCTCGGAGAGTCTCTAAGTTATCTGCCTTACAATGTGATTCTCCATATCGGATTTTCCATTCAGATAAAGTAGTTCTGCGTACAAAACCTGGGTTTTTACCTAAGGTAGTTTCTAACAAGAATATCAATCAAGAGATTGTTGTTCCATCATTGTGTCTTAATCCTTCTTCAAAGAAGGAACGTCTTTTATATAATCTGGACGTGGTCCGTGCTTTGAAGTTTTACTTACAAGCTACTAAGGATTTTCGCCAAACATCTACACTGTTTGTTGTTTACTCTGGACAGAGGAGAGGTCAAAAAGCTTCGGCAACCTCTTTCTTTTACGCTTAGCCTATGAGACTGCTGGACAGCAGCCCCCTGAAAGGATTACAGCTCATTCTACTAGAGCTGTGGCTTCCACCTGGGCCTTTAAAAATGAGGCTTCTGTTGAACAGATTTGCAAGGCGTCGACTTGGTCTTCGCTTCATACCTTTTCAAAATTTTACAAATTTGATACTTTTGCTTCTTCGGAGGCTATTTTTGGGAGAAAGGTTCTTCAGGCAGTGGTTCCTTCCATTTAAGCCTGCCTTGTCCGTCCGTTCATCCGTGTACTTTAGCTTTGGCATTGGTATCCCGCAAGTAATGGATGATCCGTGGACTGGATACACCTTACAAGAGAAAACATAATTTATGCTTACCTGATAAATTTATTTCTCTTGTGGTGTATCCAGTCCACAGCCCGCCCTGTCCTTTTAAGGCAGGTCTAAATTTTAATTTAAACTTCAGTCACCACTGCACCCTATGGTTTCTCCTTTCTCGGCTTGTTTTTGGTCGAATGACTGGATATGGCAGTTAGGGGAGGAGCTATATAGCAGCTCTGCTGTGGGTGATCCTCTTGCAACTTCCTGTTGGGAAGGAGAATATCCCACAAGTAATGGATGATCCGTGGACTGGATACACCACAAGAGAAATAAATTTATCAGGTAAGCATAAATTATGTTTTTGGAATATGAGGGACTAGTGGTATAAATCAATAAAATATATATGTCTATCTGACTTATTCTGTATATCAGATCATTTGATATACTGGTACATATTTCATTTCCTAGTCATATATTATATCACCTTATTTAGAAATCTCATCTTCACATTAGTTCTCCCCTGTAATGTTCATTAGATTTCTGGAAAACAAAGAAAATGTATTTATCCTGAAATAAACTGGTTAAACATTTTTAATTTATTACATAGCTACTTATTAAATTCAGCAAATACTTATCTAATATGTTGTCGGGCATTTCATTTCAGATCCACAATTATATACATTTTTATACAATACTGAGGTATACTTTAACTTGAAATTTAAACATAAGTTGTAATTAGGGCTGCACGATTAATCGCGGATGCAGTTTTAAACCGCAATTAATCGCTGTGGTTTTAAAACCGGGAGAGTATACAAATAAAAATAAAAAATAAAAAAATCTTCAGATCGTCATGAAAACGGTGAGGGCGGATGAGAGGCGGACCAGTGTGTGGCTGTGGGCGGACCTGAGAATGCTCGCAAAACTACCATTGTGGAAGAGATTAAAGAGTGTGTGGGAGTCATCTGGGAGTGTTGTGGAGGTGGTCAAGCGGTGGTGTGGCGGTGGGACAGCTCAAAGTTGTGAGCAATAAAGTGAATATTGTAAAAAAAACTGATTTTATTTTTTAATTTTTTTTTTAACTTCTGTGACGCTTAACATTGAGTTTGATTGCATATTACAATAATACAATATTTTATTTATAAATGTTCATTAAGTGTTGCTTGTAGGATGTATTGAGAAGTGAATTGTAAAATATAATTTATTCAACATAATGTTACCAAAATATATATAAATAATATCTACTACGTACTGCTCCATCTCTATCATCTAGTAGATAGATTATAGAGGATGAATGATATATAGAGTTACTTATTAGATAGATGATAAATGTAGTATATGTATTTATTATTTATATTTATTTAATATATCATTTAGTTGAGTCAAGTGTAGATTCCCAGAAGATAGATCATCAATAGTAGTACACAGTGGTGCAGTGCACAAGTTTTTTTTATTTTTATATTTTTCCTCTAATTAGAAGTGTTAATTTTTTTAATTTTTTTTTTTATTTATTTTATTTATAACCAACAAATGGTACAGTGGTAAGATACAATTCTATGACACACCACGCAGGGTGTGGTAAGAGAGTATAAAATTGATAAATCGATATGATATACAGCAACGCAATTTTATCAGATATAATAGCATGCAGCGTTCATATTTGATTTGCAGTTTGTACTCACTTGTACCACACTGTTGGGGTTTATTTTTTTGTAAACTAACACAACCAACTTAAACCTAATCTAACTTAAAATATAGGCACACAGACCAAACAAACAAACAAATCCAATCACACAGACAAGAAATAAGTAGTCCCCTCCACAAAAATGCTGAGAATCACAGTACGTATAGCATAGTGCACAGTGCCCCAATCCATGTTAGTAACAGAGTTCCAAGAGGTATGGGATAGCATATTAAGGTGCCAAGCAGTTTTCATATGTACCTGGGCTATAGAAAACAATAATAAGACCCATCTTATTAGCCAAATACTATTTTATGCAAATCTTCGGCTTAAATCAGAATGTTTCTACGGAAGTGGGAGGAGGCATTAAGGGTGTAAGATAATATAAAATTGCTAACTCAACACAATATACAACAACGCCATTTTATCAGATATGGTAGCATATAGTGCTCATATTTGTATTGAGGTCTGCAAAAGACTTATATGGGTGTCACAAATTTAAGTAGCTGATCTGAGTTATGGTGACACAGCTGAGAAACTACACCTAATTGCTTTAGTTAAGTTAACAAAGTCATTCTGACTATTTTATGAAACACTGATGCAAACAGACGGCTACCACATTCTCTAATATTGCCATTTAGCCAATAAATAAATTATAGTGAAAGGATTGCAAAAGTGCTCAGCATAGTCAAATAAAAATGAAAGGTCAATTTTTAAATTAAAATAACCAAGGTATTATCTGTCTTACACCATCCCCCTTGAAACCAATATACAATGTAGAATAAACAATGCAGGCATAAAAGGAAAATAATCAAATCAGAGTAGGAAAAGAAAAATCAAGCAGATACACAGAGAATGTTAAAGCATACCTGTTTCTATACAGGTGTTAGGTTTAGCAGAATCTTACAATAAATTGCTGTTAGATGATCGTAGCTCAGAGCTAAAGAAAGTGTGATGCAATACCAAAGTAGCCACTAGAGGCCCTCAGAGATTAACGATCCACTCATTATGCAAGGAGTTGGGATATAGAAAATAAAAATATAATATACTGTAGCAAGCAGCACACCTGATCAGCAAGCACACAACTAAGAAAATATAGCTCCTATAATACAACATGCATTTGTGACAGCAACATAGATTTCGCTGATAAACCATGTGGGGTCTATGAAAGCAGGAGGGGTCTGCAATAAACGCTATTAAAAAAAAAAAAACTGCAGGTATACAATAGGAAAACTTGATAAGTATATTGATATATTTAGACAGAATATAGGGTTGACATTTATATTTGATAACAAGGGCAAGGGTTAAGCCCACAGAAACTTTAAAACAGCAACGTGCAGCATTCGTGTATTGGTTTTGTTCAGCTGCTGTGAGTAATGTAGTGACCTGTGCAGCCCAACACTGATACGATATTAATGAGCAGTTTTGTTAGAACATTGTAAGCGTTAGCAGGATGATATATATAAAAGTGTCACCAATATAGATTTGGAACCGCTGATATAATTAGTGAAAGTTATGGCTCTATATCTCAAGCGTCCCTTGGTGAGTTGAGATCATGCAGTAAAGGTCCAGGGTAGTCCCACTAAATTACATTTGCATTGATGTTTTACACTGATGGATGGTGTAACAGTGCTCCCATTCAGGGAGTCCATAGCAAATACGCAGCAGCTAGTTTCTAATGTCAAATAGTTATAAGGCAGAGAGGGAAATACGGGAAGCAGTCAAAAAGAACACTATCACTCAGCCATCTTATATATATGTGTATTTGCACTGGAAGTGCGACATTCACAAGTAGGGCTACAATCAGTATCCCCACCTGCCGTATACTTTCATCCCACTCCAGCCCTTGGTGGAACCAGTCTGAGTATTAGTCCGTGGTAAGCATTGTATCTGAGGTGTTGTCCGGTTGTAGTATTGGGGCACAGCAAGGTGTTTGGTACGTGGATATCGTGTTTGAAGTGCTGACCGGTAGTAGAATTGGGGCACAGCAAGGTGCCAGTTACAGACATATAAGGTCGCACTGCATCTGAACCGCAGCTTGTGAAACAATAGAATTGAGACTCACTGATGCGTGTCAAGTCTCCTGAGGTATGAGCTGCTGCCTCTTGACCGTGAATGATGTGGTTAGTTTTGTGCGACACCTTCATTCTACCCTCCATCCGGGCCCCCTCAGTGATCTGGCAACCTGGCCGTATTAGGGCAGTAGCAATGCCGGAGTCCAAAATGGCCGATGTCAAGGGAGTCCCATCCGCAATCAGGTTGGTTAAGGAGATCTGTCGCGGTTCTATCAGGCAGACAGGGGGGGGGGGTTCTAGGAAGATCGGTTATCTGGAGCGCTTTCACTTCTAGCAAAAGATCCCCCATAGATGTTACCAGGGAATCAAACAGTGGAGTAAAGACTTCAATGAGGAAAGAGGAAATGTGCTCCATCTTGTCTGTCATCGCAATGAGCATAGTAGAAAAGCCCGCTGGTTTAATTTTACTTTTTTCCTGATCCTAGTAGTTTCCTGGGCACATTTATTGCCAAAGGAGGTCTGGATGGCTGAAGATTCGGCCACAAATCTTTTAGATGCAGAGATTCTTCACAGAGCTATGTGAGTCAGTGGCCATCTTGGAGAGCCGCCCACGGAAGTCCTATAAGTGTTAATTTTTATGCTCCAAGAATATTGGACATTGAGAAACATGCACAGTAACATTCTGTAGTGTTAAATAAACGTTTTATTGAAAAATGAAGGTGTTTTAGTAGTTTTTTAATAAAATCGCGATTCCCCCCCATATTGCCCAGCCCTAGTTGTATTTTAAAATGAATTTCAAAGTTACAATGCAACATGTGTTTCTACTTAGCAAGCTTGATGTGCATCTGAGGTTCAGTGGAAATTAACAGGCCTGTGCTAATTACTATATCTTCAGAATTTCGTTTGCATATCTGACTTATGTAGAGAATCTTGTCTCCAACACCCCAGGAGTTTGTGCTGAACTAATGAGACAACTGTTCTCTTTTGAACCCTATAGATGTATTGAGCAGCTATGATAATATGTTGGTGATCTGATAGGGAATCTTTGAAAACAATTCCTTTGTTCTCAAATGTTCTGTAATCAGGAAAAGGCATCTCATGTCAGACCTCAGATTTGCAATACATAGAATGTATTCAGCGATAAAATGAGCATGCTTAATTGTAATATTTGATAGATTGCATACTTATTTTATCATATATATATATATATATATATATATATATATATATATATATATATATATATATATCTCCAAACACCAACTTCATCCCACAAAGGACAACTGCCTGGGTGCAGACTTGCAATAATACATCAACCAAAAAGATGCACCCTCAGGACTTTTTAAGGTGAAGCAAAAGTTACTTTATTCTGAACGTTTTCGGGGATCCATTCCCCTTCGTCAGCATAAAAAAAACAGTGAATACATCAAACTTTTATAGTGTGTGAAAAAAATCAAACCATACCTAATTCAATCAGTGGTGCTAAACCTCCGCCATGGACCGCTGCTTGCGTTCCACTGACACGCCAAACCGAAAGTGATTCTTACGTCACTTCCGGATGTCAAATATCATACAAAATATCATGACCGTTCTAACTCTCTGTATTGTGTAATCAACAAAATGCCTAGACATAGTTTAAAGCCCCTCTAATAGACCAAAATGTCATTATAAATATCAAGTGTGTGTGCTTACGTTTATGCTTAACAGCTGTCAGGGTAACGTGTCAGTTCCTTCGTTGTCATAGCAACCTATATACAAAATCAAAAGGGCCAGAAGACGAAGATTAACTTATTCCATCTAAGCCATATGTGAACATTCTAATCAAGCACAATGCTGTGGCATATGTGGGACTTACTGTCTTCTCAATAACAAGTGCAATAATGGGTGCCATTTGACGTACATATAAGTGTTGTGGTGCCTAATGTGTAAGCTCATAAATACCAGGTATACAATTGGCAAGATATTGAGCAAGGGGAGGATCATGCTCATACTACGCTGTACATATGGATGTTAACACAAACATAGAGACATGATCCACAAGGTACTTATGTGCAAATTAGATCTCCACTGTACATTAATCACTATTGAGCATACCTATTCTTATGAACCAGAATAGCAAATGTATGATGCTTGCATGACAGAGTGTTATTATAGCACATAAGTAGTTTTTACTTCTGCACACCATGCTAGACATACCCTCCTAGCCACGGATACATTACAATTAACATAGTAGGCACAACAAACACTCAAAGAGCACACTATTTTTAAAAAAAAGGTAAGATAAACGGAGAAAAAACAGAAACGGTGTCGGTATTACATATACTACACCTATTAGCTGTGTTGCTACATATACTTTGCTCAAATTTGCCAGGACAGGCCAATGAGATTCATTCACACTTTACCATAAAACATATAGAAATTAAATATGCTCACTCGACAAATGTGGGACATCATGAGGTATTACATACATCTTAATTTTATGTGTGACCCCGAGACTACGGGCATTGGAATTAGCATCCTTTCTACGTATCATCCCAAAGTCATTACAGCTCGCTATACTTGTGTGATGTCCCTCCTGCCTCTTATTTAGGCTGGTACAGCATAGAGCCACAAAGGGAAAATACTCTTATTCCTCCTCAATTCATCCTGTAGTGAAAACGCTCGTCAGGTGTGTAATATAAGGGTCACCACACTCAAGACCCCCAGACTTCCACAAGTCACTGAGGATACACAAGGTTCCCCAAGACTTGTGCTGTGTAGCCTGGCGGGATGGGGCGCCAAATAGTGGAACCCCTATCTACAGCCCGCAACACAGAGTCATAGTTGCTCAAAAGCTGTACCCCAAGTATGTGACACACATTTAGACCTCTCTACATAAGGACTTTGAAGTCCGGTACCGTATTCAGGCCTCCTGGGTAGATTGTTCCTAAGCAGTACATCCATTGTGCTTCCCGTTGTAATAATATTTTGTTTCGGTCACCTCCCCTGTCAAGAGGAGGGACATGATCGATCAGCGTATACCTGATAGATGACACCAGATGTTTCCTCAACGCACAATGTCTCGCTATTGGTTGTTCCTATTCCCCTGTCTTGAGTGCCAAATGATGGCATGCCTATGGTTCGCCATCCTTTCTCTCAAGGTCCCCGACGTTTTTCTCACATAAAATCAGGAGCAGGGACACACCAAGAGGTATGACGAATGTGGTTGTGCATGTTATTGAGTGTCTAATAACATACTTTCTATTGGTATGTGGATGATGGAACAACTTTGTGTTGATAAGCCCATTACAGGTGGTGCAGCCTAAACATCGATACGATCCTTTGATCTTTATCTGGGCACAGGTTCTGTAGCTAGCTTTAGGGTCCGTCCTGACCAATAGGTCCCTTAAGTTCGTACCCCTTCTATAGCCTACCATTGGTGTTATATTGTTTGAGAAGGGTAATTTAGGGTCCGTTGCCACTATGGGCCAATGTGTCGGAAGAATTTGGCCTGTTTTACTAGTGGTAGGTGAAAAAGTGGTTGCCATAATCAGTTTTTCTTTTTTTTTTTCAATTTTAAACAAGCTTTATTTATAAAATAAAATCAGTATACATGTTACACATCATAAACACAGTCACCAATACAATACAGTCACCAAAGTATATACAGCTCATGGATCTTCTTTGAAAAGAGAAAAATAACGTTAGCAATCTAGATTAGCGTCATATTAAGATCCGCATATCATATGACTCTTCTAGTTCCAGCTTATTGCAGGATAAGATTGTGGTCTAACAGATGTCAGTGCATGGCCTATCTTTCATTACTCTAACACATTTTACAAAGCAATAATTAAATAATACAGTATATCATATATCAACCTGTGAGGTGTTGTTGAAGTTTGCTAAGTATTCCTACATGGCATCTGGGTTGTGAGGTGAGGGTGTAGGGTGAATAGTGTCGGCTGTCAGAGAGTGTAAATATTCCTCCCAAATAAAGGAGATGTCATGAAATTCCCCTAGTTTGCCCATTTTGATGTAATGATATTGTTCTAGCTTTAAGGCCACTGTCACTCTACCTCTCCAAAACTGTAGTGTTGGTAGTGTGTTTTTCTTCCAATTGTAAGGGATATATCTCTTGGCCGTATTTATCATTATCGTCAAAAGTTGAAGTCTGTACATACAACGTATCTTGGGGCGAACATTGAACAGGAGTGCCCATGGTGTATGGGGGAGCCCAGGGCTTTTCCCATTTCTCTTCCTATGTCTAGCCAATATTGCCTTACAATGGGGCATGTCCACCATATATGTGTAAATGTGCCTCTGTCCTCACACCCCCTCCAGCACTTTACGTCATAAGTGGGAATCATTTTCTCTAGTTTGCCTGGGGTGTAATGCCATCTGCAAAGCAGTTTGGTATTCATTTCAGCGACCTGTAGGGATGAGGTTGAGGAGCTCATTTGCCTGTAAATCATGTCCCATGTTTTAAGTGAAGGGCGTTCGTTTAGTTCGGATTCCCATCTTGCAACATATGTTGGTGGCTGTGTAGTCTGGTGCGCTATAAGTAGTTTGTAAGAGATGGATAAGTTACCGCTACTCGGTAATATGGCGTGGCATATAGACTCAAAGTGTGTCAGGGGTCTAGATATGTTGGCCTTGTGTGGGTGCGTCTGATGGCTGTGTGAAATTTGATGGTATGCCAACCAGTGTTTGTGATCAAGGCTTAGTATATCCAAGACCTCTTGCTTAGTTTTAAGCTTACCGTTTTGTAAAACCTTATACCAATGTGTAGTCTGATTTAGCGTTAGCATGTTTTGATCACGGGTGTGGGGTAGGCTAAGGGGCTGGGTATCGTAGGCTAGTGGAGTCAGTGGAGATTGTAGGGACGAAATTGATTTATGTGACCTCAAAATCCTATTCCATACCTTGAAAGTTTCCTGAACTGTAATTAGGCATTCTGGCTGGGTAGTACCAGTACTCCTTTGGTTGCCTGGTGACCAGCATTGTCCTCCTAAGTGGGGAGTCCCACAAAGTTCAGTTTCTAAAGTTACCCATTCTTTATGGGCAGCATGTTTGCACCAGTCCACAATCCTGGACATGTGGACTGCGCAATTATACAATTGTAGATTAGGTACCCCCAATCCTCCTTGCAATTTATTACGATACAAAGTCTGTGTGGCGACTCTTGGTCGTTTATTGCTCCATATGAAGGAGTTAATAATTTTCTGTAACTGAAATAGTGATTTGTCTGGGATGGGGATAGGGAGTACTTGAAGGAGATAAAGGATTTTTTGAAGAATAATCATTTTTATAGAGTTAATTCTACCTATCCAAGATAAAGGTTTTTGTTTCCAGGAAGCCAGAATAGATATAACGTGTGTTACAAGAGGGTCAAGATTCAGTGGGATTATTTTATTCAGGTAGGGGGTAATGTATACACCTAAGTATTTGAGTGCTACAGGTTGGTGTCTAAATTGGTGTACCATCAAATGATTTAACTTGTGTTGTGGAGTTCCTACATTAATAAACTCCGATTTGGAGTAATTGATCCTAAAGTACGACATCTCTCCGAATTCGTGTAAAGTTGCCATGAGTGCGGGTACTGAAGTTTCTAAGTGCGTTAAAGTTAGAATGATATCGTCCGCATATAAGGAGGTTTTGTATTCTGTGTAATTTACAGTTATTCCTTTGATATCTAGGTTACCTCTGATGTATGTGGCTAACACTTCCATTGCCAGTATGAACAGTGTGGGGGACAAGGGGCATCCCTGTCGGGTTCTGTTTTTGATTGTAAATGGTTCAGATATAAAATCATTTAATTTAATTTTGGCCGTAGGGTTATTATATAGTGCAAAAATTTTAGTGAGGAACTCAGTGTTAAAGCCGAATTTTAGGAGTGTATTTTTAAGGAAGGACCAATTCAGACGGTCAAATGCTTTTCCAGCATCCATAGATAGGACTACAGTAGGGATATTTTGTTTACTTGCATGTTCTATAAGATTAATGATTTTAGTGGAGTTGTCCCTAGCCTCTCTATTTGGGGTAAATCCTACTTGATTAAGATGTATTAAGTTTGGAAGTACTTTGTTTAGACGGGTGGCGAGGATTTTGGCATAGAGCTTAACATCCACATTTAGTAAAGAAATGGGGCGAAAATTTGAGGGGGTCGTGGTTGGCTTGCCCGGCTTGGGCAAAACCACAACATGTGCTTCTAACATCGAGGGCGGGAATTTAGCCCCTTGACTTATTTCATTAAAGATTGTAACCAAGTGTGGAGCCAAATCCTCCTGGAAAACTTTATAATATTTAGTGGAGAACTTTTTCTCACTAATCAAAAAGGTCTCACACTTTTTAACCTGTGTGAGACCTTTTTGATTAGTGAGAAAATAATCAATCCTACTGTGTGATTTGTTGGGATGGGAGTAGAACGTATAGTCCCTAGTGTTAGGGTGCTGGAGTCTCCAGATGTCATATAGCTTATGGAGTTTAAGTTGCTTCCAAAAATATATATGAAATTTCGTCCTACGTGCTAGGCAGGGATTGTTGCTATCTAAGTGTGGTTGAAAGTGTAGATTAAAGTCTCCGCCTATATAAATTGGTCCTGTTGAGATGTCTAAAATACGATTAAACAATTGTACAAAAAAGGGTTTTGGCTTGCTATTGGGTGCATAAAGATTGACAAATGTAACCGGGCGTCCGTATAGGAGGCCTTTCAGTCCCAGAAATCGACCTTCGTTATCTGATTCTTGTTTGATTAATGTGAAGTGTACACTTCTTTTCATTAAAATGCTCACGCCACATTTTTTGGAAGGTCCTGTGCTGTGAAAATGCTGTGTATAGGTTTGTCCTAGATATTTTGGTATGTTTCCCTTTCTAAAGTGGGTCTCCTGGAGGAAGAGTATATCGGCCTGCCTTTTGGAAATGTCTGAGAGGGCTTTTGATCGTTTGCATGGGGAGTTGAGACCTTTAGCATTTTGGGAGAAGAGAACTAAGGAGTGTGGCTTGTTAGAGTTGCGACAAGACATTATCTTGGTGTAAGTGCCAGCTAAACTTGTAAGTATTTAAATTTATCAAGCCTATAGTGACTGTACATATCGCGAGAATTTTTTGTCCCAGAGTAACACAGTTTGAACATGTATTAGCTTCATACAAACAATAAAAACAAACAACATATTTGTGCAAAAAAACAGTGTCAACATATTGCATAATAAAGAACTGTAGAATTATAAAAACAAACAAATCTCTAAGTCTGAAACCAGACATAAAAAGAGATATAACACTAATGGGAGGAAAACAAACATAAGGTCCTTTTATTTTGTAAACATAAAGTTCTTACCCATCCCAGAAATAGGGAAAAGGTTTAAATATTAATGTCCTGGGGCCTATATGAACTTTAGGAAAGAGCCTCGCATTACTTCATGCGGTGTTAAACAGTTTTTGTTATGAGTAAGTAAGCTGGATACGATACCTTTCTCGTCGCAGCTCACCAGTAATCAAAGTCCAGCATATGTCCATCAGTAAGGGAGCCAGAGGAGCGGGCCACACATAGAAGTGTCCAGAAACACATATGTTATAGCTCTAGTCCTCCTCTGATTCAGAGGGACGAGTGTCTCTAGATGAGGGTTGCTGTTTTCCGGGTTTTTCTGTCGTTGATGGTATTTTGTCCGGTCGGGGGACCTTGGTTTGCCATCTTGTAGGGTCAGTGGTTGATCTTTTGTTGACTCTTCTTTGGTCCGTCGTCAGAGGTGTTAAATCCATTGAATGGTCAATGCCTAAATCTTTGCTGAAGTTATGCATGTCCTCGGGTTTGTTACATATCCATCTTTTATTGTCCTGTATGACCATGAGGTGGGTGGGGAAGCCCCATCTATACGGGATTTTCTTGTTGCGAAGTAATGTTGTTAAAGGAGTAAATTCTTTTCGTCTCTGCAACGTTCTCGTTGAGAGATCCTGGTAGAATCTCCTGAACCTTACAGGCTGTTGTCGTTGGGATTGATTGAGAAGCATTTCTTTTTCAAGAAAGTTTTTATATCTAATAATAATATCTCTAGGTGGGGCCCTGTCTGGAGGCTTAGGCCGGAGAGCCCTGTGGGCCCGTACCCACGGAATATCTTCTGTGTATGATTTATCCTTGATAGCGGAGAAGAGGCCTGTAGATATTCTGGAAAGTCTCTAGGTAGAACGGATTCAGGAACTCCTCTTAGTCGCAAATTCTTCCTCCTGCTCCTGTTCTCTAAGTCGTCTATTTTATCCATTAGTGCTTCAATATTCTCCTGTTGTGAAGTAGAGCTATTATCAATACGAATAATGTCTTCCCTGATTTCATCAGTTTCTGCTTCTAGCATTTCAACTCTAGAGCTCATAGTTTGAATTTCTTGCTTAAGTTCTGTGAGTTCTTCTCTAAGGCATGTTCTGAAAATTTCTGAAATTTCCTGCTTGGATGCAAAATGAGATAGGAGTGAAGCAAGGATTGAAGTGGTCTCTTCAGATGTAGGCCCGGGTGTAGGGCTTGGGGGCTGTGTGCTAGGAGGAAGTTTATTTTTACCAGCTAAAGTATTTGTGGGAGAGTGTTCTGTAGCAAAGTATGATGGCATCGTGTGGGTTTTAGTTGCTGGCACTTTGGTGATTTTATCTGACTTGTTTAGTCTCCTGGATGCCATTTAAAAAAGATTGCACACTATCCCCTTAAATGTGGTCACTTCGTGTGAGGGATACCCCTGTCTGTCAACAGTCACCACCCGGCTATTATAAAATCACTTTTCCTTGTATGTTTAAGGGTGCTTCTACCCACATGCACCTCTTTATCTGTTTAATTAGCAGTTGGATGAGGCAGTATAAGTGCAGTGCTAATAGCATTATTTTAAGGCCCTGTGGTAATGGCGTTTTACAGGCGCTGCCCTCGTGGGCTAGGTTTGTGCATAAACTCACCCCTGTTCCGGCTTAAAAACTGTGGCAGCGCTCCTCTATACGCCAGACTCCCCGCTCAGTCAGCTCAAGTTAGCCGCAGCTTTCTTTAGTATTACGCAGTAATGTGGGCTGCTCGGGAAGCGGTGTGAGTGAACCGGACCTGGTTGCAGTGTCGGTAAGATGGGGCCCGCTGCGTGTGTAGCTTGGGTCTGTGCTGACCACTTTGCCGCTTCTCTTTGTGGCTTTTGAGTCCGGATGATATCCCCAAGCTCAGGGAATGCTCCTCTTTCCTGCTGTGGTGTATGAGACCAATTTTGGCTATTGTAAGCAGCCCCAGTCAGTGCTTGCAGGACCCTATGTATGGAGCTCCGGATTTATGCGACCATCATGGTTGCTACCAAGCTCCGCCCCCCAATCAGTTTTTCTTTTGATGCTTGTCTGGGTTTCTTAGTGAAAAGGTCAGCCTGTGTATATTGTGAAACCTCTTCAATCACTTCCTTGATTAGATGTGATTTGTAACCCCTTTGGGCAAATTTCTCACCCATCTCAGTCAACTGGGAGACTCCTGTGACATTATCTGAATTATTTCGTTTGGTCCTAATCATTTGGGACTTCACAATACCCTTAAGCAATGCTGGGGGATGGCAGCTATCGGCCCGTAAGATAGAATTCCTGCCCGTTGGTTTATTTTATAGTGTCATCCCTAGCTTATATGCTGTCATGTATATGTTCAAGTCTATATGTTCAAGTCTCGCCATATCAAAAAGATGTCATCAATGTACCTGCAGTAAAATATAATAGATGCATCACTTTTTCCCCACAGGTACAAATTTTCGAAATGTGACATGAAAATGTTTGCATACGAGGGGGCCATGGATGATCCCATGGCAGTACCTGCCGTTTGCAAATAGAACTTGTCTTTATACCTGAAATAGTTTTTGTGAAGACAAAATTCTATTAATGATAATACAAACTCTACAGGAGGACCTTCATATAATGGATTGTTGATGAGATGCTCAAGGGCTTGTCCTTTGTTCCCAGTACTATTGTTTCAGAGTATGAACAAAGACTGGATCTTCACAAACTTAATAGAACATTAAAGCTCAGAGAGTTCTTTCAGAATTCTACTACTGACTGCCAAAAGTCCTCGGTGGAACGCAACTGCAATATTCAAAGTTCTTTTAAACCCACTAATTGCAATGCTAGCACCAAAACATTTATAAAATTGGTCTCCCAGGATTTGGATAAGCAAAGGAAACATACACAATGGAAGAATAACTTGACTGGTGAAGAGAGGAAAGCTATGGCATCCCTACAAGAGGACCCATCCATAATAATAAGGCCAGCCGATAAGGGTGGGGCCATTGTCCTCCTTGATTACTCTGATTATAGGGAAGACATTATTGCCCAACTCTCAGATATGTCCACATATATTCCACTAGTATCTGACCCGACATTTTCCTACAAAAAACAGCTAAATGCTCTTGTTGCTATGGGCTTTGAGCAAGGTTACATTACAGAACACATCATGAGGTTTTGCACTACACCATATCCTAGGATTCCAATCTTATATACAATCCCTAAGATTCATAAGAAACTAGAGAAGCCTCCAGTACGCCCCATTGTGTCTGCAGTGCAGTCTCTGTTACAACCGGTAGCACAGTACATTGATTTGTTTCTTCAACCGGTTGTCGGAAACATATGCTCTTTCATCTTGGACACTAGCAAGGTAATTAGACAATTGGGGGCTGTTCAGATCCAGCAGGGTGACATTCTTGTCACCCTGGATGTGAACAGCCTTTACAACATTATACCACACAAAGAGGGCTTGGTGGCAATTAGGGAATTAGGGAGCATCTCATCAACAATCTGTTATATGAAGGTCCTCCTGTAGAGTTTTTATTATCATTAATAGAATTTTGTCTTCACAAAAACTATTTCAGGTTTGAAGACAAGTTCTATTTGCAAACGGCAGGTACTGCCATGGGGTCATCCATGGCCCCCTCGTATGCAAACATTTTCATATCACATTTCGAAAATTTGTACCTCTGGGGGAAAAAGTGATGCATCTATTATATTTTACCGCAGGTACATTGATGACATCTTTTTGATATGGCGAGGGGGCCTGGATGACCTCCATATATGGTTTGATGCATTCAATAGTATGGCGACTACGGTCAGGTTTAATATGACGGCCAGTGAACAAACTATTAACTTTCTAGACTTGAACATATACATGACAGCATATGAGCTAGGGATGACACTATACAATAAACCAACGGGCAGGAATTCTATCTTACGGGACGATAGCTGCCATCCCCCAGCATTGCTTAAGGATATTGTGAAGTCCCAAATGATTAGGACCAAACGAAATAATTCAGATAATGTCACAGGAGTCTCCCAGTTGACTGAGATGGGTGAGAAATTTGCCCAAAGGGGTTACAAATCATATCTAATCAAAGAAGTGATTGAAGAGGTTTCACAATATACACAGGCTGACCTTCTCACTAAGAAACCCAGACAAGCATCAAAAGAAAAACTGATTATGGCAACCACTTTTTCACCTACCACTAGTAAAACAGGCCAAATTCTTCCGACACATTGGCCCATAGTGGCAACGGACCCTAAATTACCCTTCTCAAACAATATAACACCAATGGTAGGCTATAGAAGGGGTACGAACTTAAGGGACCTATTGGTCAGGACGGACCCTAAAGATAGCTACAGAACCCGTGCACAGATAAACATCAAAGGATCGTATCGATGTTTAGGCTGCACCACCTGTAATGGGCTTAACAACACAAAGTTGTTCCATCATCCACATATCAATAGAAAGTATGTTATTAGACACTCAATAACATGCACAACCACATTCGTCATACCTCTTGGTGTTTCCCTGCTCCCGATTTTATGTGGGAAAAACGTTGGGGACCTTGAGAGAAAGGATGGCGAACCATAGGCATTCCATCAGGTTGGCACTCAAGACTGGGGAATCGGAACAACCCATAGCGAGACATTGTGCGCTGAGGAAACATCCGGTGTCATCTATCAGGTATACGCTGATTGATCATGTCCCCCCTCTTAACAGGGGAGGTGACCGAAACAAAATATTATTACAACGGGAAGCATAATGGATGTACCGCTTAGGAACAATCTACCTAGGAGGCCTGAATGCGGTACCTGACTTCAAAGTCCTTATGTAGTGCGGTATAAATGTGTGTCACATACTTGGGGTACAGCTTTTGAGCCACTATGACTCTGTGTTGCGGGCTGTAGATAGGGGTTCTACTATTTGGCGCCCCATCTCGCCAGGCCACACAGCACAAGCCTTGGGGAACCTTGTGTATCCTCAGTGACTTGTGGAAGTCTGGGGGTCTTGAGTGTGGTTACCCTCATATTATACACCTGACCAGCGTTTTCACTACAGGATGAATTGAGGAGGAATAAGAGTATTTTGCCTTTGTGGCTCTATGCTGTACCAGCCTAAATAAGAGGCAGGCGGGACATCACACAAGTATAGCGAGCTGTAATGACTTTGGGATGATACGTAGAAAGGACGCTGATTCCAATGCCCGTAGTCTCGGGGTCACACATAAAATTAAGATGTATGTAATAGCTCAGGATGTCCCACATTTGTGGAGTGAGCATATTTAATTTCTATATGTTTTATGGTAAAGTGTGAATGAATCTCATTGGCCTGTCCTGGCAAATTTGAGCAAAGTATATGTAGCAACACAGCTAATAGGTGTATTATATGTAATACCGACACCGTTTCTGTTTTTTCTCCGTTTATCTTTTATTTTCCCTTTTTTTAAAAATAGTGTGCTCTTTGAGTGTTTGTTGTGCCTACTATGTTAATTGTAATGTATTCGTGGCTAGGAGGGTATGTCTAGCATGGTGTGCAGAAGTTAAAACTACTTACGTGCTATAATAACACTCTGTCATGCAAGCATCATACATTTGCTATTCTGGTTCATAATCACTATTGAGCATACCTATTCTTAATGTACAGTGGAGATCTAATTTGCACATAAGTACCTTGTGGATCATGTCTCTATGTTTGTGTTAACATCCATATATACAGCGTAGTATGAGCATGATCCTCCCCTTGCTCAATATCTTGCCAATTGTATACCTGGTATTTATGAGCTTATACATTAGTCACCACAACACTTATATGTACGTCAAATGGCACACATTATTGCACTTGTTATTGAGGAGACAGTAAGTCCCACATATGCCACAGCATTGTGCTTGATTAAAATGTTCACATATGGCTTAGATGGAATAAGTTAATCTTCGTCTTCTGGCCCTTTTGATTTTGTATATAGGTTGCTATAACAACGAAGGGACTGACACGTTGCCCTGACAGCTGTTAAGCATAAACGTAAGCACACACTTGATATTTATAATGACATTTTGGTCTATTAGAAGGGCTTTAAACTATGTCTAGGCATTTTGTTGATTACACAATACAGAGAGTTAGAACGGTCACAATATTTTGTATTATATTTGACATCCGGAAGTGACGTAAGCATCACTTCCGGTTTGGCGTGTCAGTGGAACGCAAGCAGCGGTCCATGGTGGAGGTTTGGCGCCACTGATAGAATAAGGTATGGTTTGATTTTTTTCACACACTATAAAAGTTTGATGTATTCACTGTTTTTTTATGCAGACGAAGGGGACTGGATCCCCGAAAACGTTCCGAATAAAGTAACTTTTGCTTCACCTTAAAAAGTCCTGAGAGTGCATCTTTTTGGTTCGCACGCTCGCAACTGATTAATATGGTCCCATTTATTCATAATGGTATCATTATTAGGTATCCTAATTTTATAGGGAACTGGAGATATTTTGTCAGTATTTTGATCTCTTCCAAAGTTATAAAGATAAGCTTTATCATTTATTTCATATTTCTTTTTGGACTTATTGACATCATAATAGGTTTTAGCGGCAGTAAATGTGTATTGGCAGCATTTATCAAGTTCTGGTCTGATGTATGGTACAGTAGATGTTGAGGTAGAACCATTCTTCTTCCTGTCATCAATTCAAAAGGTGACATCTTAGTAGCACTACTTGTAGTTGCTCTTATTTCCATTTGGACTAGAGGTAATTTTACATCCCAGTCTTTACCCGTTTCACTCTCACAAACTTTTTGAGGATTTTCACAATGGACTGGTTGTAACGGTCTACATCACCACTTGAGGCAATATGGAGCTTTCTTTTGACCCCTAGTATTTTCCAAATTTTGCTCATCACTTCGCTAGTGAAGTGGGTTCCCCGATCGGATTCGATTCTCTGGGGTAAACCAAATCTGGAAAACACGTGGTTGATGAGCAATGCTGCGCATGTTTCAGCACTACTGTTCGGTGCACTAATGCACTACTGCTCTACCCATTTAGTGAATAGGCACGTTACTGTCAACATGTATTTGTTACCTCTTGATGACCTTGTTACTGGACCAATAAAATCAATTTGTATATCTGACCATGGCATTACCATCCCCTTTTTCTGCAATGGCGCTCTATGCGTTGGCGCAGTGGGTTGAAACTGTGGACAGATTAAACAACCTTGACAGTAGGTTTGAACATCCTTTAACATATGTGGCCAGAAGGCATAGTCACGCAATATTTCATACGTTAATTTGGCACCACGATGGCCAGATGTGGGAGCTTCATGGGCATATTGAAGCATGAGACCTCTGAACTTTGTAGGTACCACCCATTGCTGGATACCATTTTTGGAGGTTCTAATTAACAAACCATCCTGTAACTTGAATTGTTATTTGGATTTCATTAAGATTCTTCCTTGCCAATACTGTCCTCTTTTGAGAATGGGTTGCTTTCAGGATCTTCTATGTGTTTATAGAAGATGCCTACAATGGGGTCATCTTTTTGACTAGTGATCAGGTCCTCACTAGGAGAATCCTGACTCCATTGTACCAGGTTAGGCTCACTTTGTTGTTTAGCCTGGTTTCTGGTAATGGCTTCTACCTGAATTGCACCCATTAAGTGGTCGATATTAAGGAGTTCTCCTGTTATGGCTTCTTGTTTGGCTAATGAATCTGCAAGATCATTGCCTTCCTTATCAGGACCTAGAAAAATATAATGACCCTTGGTCTTCTTCCAGTGTATGTTTAACCCATTGGACACCACCAGATTATCAATCTCGCAGAACAACTTGCCATGTTTGACTGGTTTGTTAGTTTTCTGCATGCCATTTCTTTTCCAAGTTGGCAGGTATTCAAAAAAACTGTCATGTACCTAATTTGAGTCAGTAATGATCACAAATTCATGAATATCTTGTTCAATAGCCACCTCAATGGTTTTTAGAACAGCAGTTCTTCAACTTGACTGGATCTTGGTCCAATGTTGAAACCTACAGAAATATTTGGGAATCCACTTACCCAAGTTATACCAATGCCGGCGACTAATCAGCGCTCATTATCAATAGTGGCATGGTAAGAACAACCATCAACATATACCCAAGGTAATGTTTGACAATGGTCCTTAGTGTATATTTTATACGGGGAAAGCAATTGTTCCTCCAGGAAATCATCTTCTAATAACTCTTCCCCATTATCCTTAGCAGTACAGTTGTGGAGCTCAGCAAGCCCCTGTGCGATTGGATTCTTATTATTTTGCTTGTAGTGAATTTCTAAAGGCCAGCCTTGTAAGAAAAGAGTCCAAGCTGTTATGCGGCTGTTAGACAAATTCCCATCTCTTATTCTCTCACTTTGCAGATATAGCAAAGGCTTGTGTGCGGTTCCTACAATAATTTTCTCGCCCTGTATATAGCTGTGGAAATTTTGCAGAGCCCATACAGTAGATAAGAGGGCTTTTTCGCAATCCGCTAAATTTTATTTAAACTGGGGATAAAGTTTTACTCGCATAAGCAATGACTTTACTTAAATTATCATGCTTTTGGTACAAAACAGCACTCATGATTATATCTGTGTAACCTGTCTCTAAGAAGAAAGGTGTACCCCCTTCAGGGTACATTAAGCAAGGTGCTTGAGTGAGTTTTCTCTTCCGCTCCTTGATGGCTGTCTCTTGAGTCTCACTCCAGTGCCATTTCACATCCTTCTTTAGAAGAAGTAGCAGTGGTTTAGCTAATTCTGCATAATTATCAATAATAAATTTGCGAGAATAATTTGTCATACCCAGGAATGATCTCAATTCCTTTAAGTTAGTTGGGTTCTTAGAATTTATTATAGCTTCCACCTTTTTCTTCTGAGTATTTAACCCTTCAGAAGTAACATCATGTCCTAAGAAGTTCACACGAGAGCAGCACCATTGAGCTTTTCGTAGGGATAATTTGACACCTGCCCTTTTAAGTTGGCTGAGGACATGTTTAAGCTCTGTGATGTGTTTTTCAAAGTCTGTGCTTTTGATTAAAACATCATCAACATAAGATAAGGTTCCCCTTTCCATTGCATCAGGCATTGCCTTATGCAATGAATACAGCAAATTCATGTCCTGAATTTATGTATCCAAACGGGAGTCTCTGGAATGCATATTGGACCTATTGAACGAGAATGCAAAATGCAAGCTTATACTGATCCTCCTCATGTACCTTTTTATGGTTCAATATCCCTGTGCACAATCAATGTATTGGATCCCTGCATCTGTGCTAGGCACTGGTCAATATATGGCACAGGCCAGCCAGACATGTACACTCGTTTGTTTAGCTGTCTTAAGTCGGCACACAAACGCCATTTTCCATTGGGCTTAAGAACACCTAGAATAGGATTGTTATAAGAGCTATGCACCTGTCTGATAATACCTCTTTCTTCCAGGTTTCTTATGATTTCTGTAAGAGAATCCTATGAGGCTAAAGGAAGTCTGTATTGTTTAACAGACAGGTGGTGCATTGGGATCTGTTTGGTTTCTTGCAATGTGCAAGTCTTTAGTCCCACAGTAATAAAATCCCTAGCAAAAATATCCTTGTACTCTATCAGGAGTTCTCATAGCTGTTGGCGTTCATTAGCTAAGGAGATTTGCTCTTCGACTATTTGCTGAAATTGTGGAAATATTTCAGGCTGTCCTATCTCATAGGCTTCTTCCAACCTAGAGGGGAGATTCCCTTTGTTATAATTTATATTGCCCCCATGACTCTGGGTATTGGGGTATTCTTGCTCTTTGATCAGCTGATCAAATACTAGAGAGGCTTCTTCAATTTTACAGATGCCTTCCTCTGAGCTGAAGGGATAAATAGACTGAATTGTAAATAGTCCCTCTGGCATAGATGCAAAGGATTGTTCAATTAATTGTTCTTCAGTTAAGTATCCAGGTATTAGCCCAATGACATTATTCTGGAATCCAAAAGTTTAATAACTTGATTCCAGTGCATATCCTATGGTAGTTCCCTTGGATAAGGTGATATCCTGCAGGGTCATGTTATGTACAATAACATGTATTGGAATAGTTCCAATATTTACCATAGGAGTATGGGTCATTGTTATACCCAGATTTTGCATTCTTTGAGAGAGGCATATTAGTGTTTCAGAAGGATAAGAGGAATTTATCAGCCCCTGATTTTGACATCGTTAGACACCTGCATATTCACAGCATATGGCAATTGCTGATTTGATTTCAGGGCTGTATTTGCATCCTGAAATACTTCAGGGTCCCCCTTTAACCTGCTCCAGAGGCAAAGGTTAATCAAATCTATTTGTATGGCATAGCTATGTAAGAGATCATTGCCAATGTATATTTGATTATGGGGAGTATTTAAAACTAAAAACGGGTGCTTCACTGATTTATTTCCTATGGATATAGATAATAAACACTTAGCTGTGATGTTATAGCTTTCACACTTGTCATCCAGGTCATGGACCAAGAGATCTTGGGGGGAAAGGTATTTAATCACTTTGGGTTCAGCTATCTGCGCTAATAAACCTTCACTTATATAGCTAGCTTACTGTTTTAAGTTTAATTTAGCATACTTGGTTTTCCCAAGGTCATGCACTTGTATATGGATAAATAGATCCTCTTTAACTTTCACAATTTTTGTGAGGAATTGCAAATGATCTCCCCCTTTAGGGGATTTAGGGTCCCCCTTGTGGAGGTATGTGGTTAATACATCGCTGTCTAAGGAAATATTTGCTATCTTTCCAGGTGAGATTTTAAAAGTATTACCATCAGAACTGCTTAAGGGAGTCTGATCATCTATTTGTAGGATAGTGATTTCAGGTATAGAGTCATTCCTGAAATGAATCTCAACAGCATCTGGCTTCTCTTCCACCACGTGACAGTTATGTTGGGTGCAAGATATACCGGACCACTAATAATTAATAGGCCTTTTTACTTGTGACCAAATTACATTATTTATGCAATCAATTATAGTGCGTAATAGCTTCAGGAGATCACTACCAATTATTAAACGATCAGTTGGCAGATCCACTATGACAGGGTGTCTTATTACCCTGTTCCCCAGCCTTAGTTTTAACCATGCCGTACCGTAGACTTTGAGAGAGTCACCCCCAACACCTGTTAGTGAACTATCAAATTCTTTTAGTTTAGGTTTGTGGAGTGTTAGCGCATTTAGCTGTGTGTAGTACCTATGGGATAAAATAGTTGCCTGAGATCCAGTATTAATTAATCCCATGATAGGGTTAGCAACTGAATCCTGGTGCTTAGCTAATACATAATATCTCCCTGCAGTTTCTACAATTTCACACATAAAATTAGCATGATTACATATCTGTGGGCTTCGCCACATTTTACCTGTATTCGCCACCTTATCTGATGCGGAAGAAACTTCATTCTCACCAGTCCTTTCCTCTGTAATAGGGCTGATGGGGTTCCTGTGTACTATATCTGTGGGAATAAGGTTAGGAGAAAACTGCAAAGGAAGCGGTTTGTTAGAGCTTCCAGGCTGAGGTTGCTCGTCATCACAGCTAAATCGTCCGTTCCTGGTCTGTAGGGAGAGAACATGATTAGTACCATTATTGACATTTATCATTTTATTTGGTATATCTCTCCCCTCTCTCTCAGGTAATACCGCAGTATTTATGACTGTGCCTTTGGCTGTACCCCTTAAAAGGATTAGTAGGGTGCTGAGCTGTCAAAGCTTGACTCATATTAGTAAATAGTGTATATAATTGACTTACTTGCATGCTGAGTTTGGCCCACTTGAATGAACAAGCTATTTCTACCCATGGACCGATTTTGTTGATGTCCCAGGGTACTGATTCCTAGATCCTTGGGATAATTCAGAATCATAGCTATTTTTCCTATTTTGACGTGGTTGTCTTTGGGGTTCAACTTGTTCAGCGTTAATGTCTTGGGGAGCACTATTTACTTGGGGTGTCTGGTTACCCTGAGAGTATTTTTGCCACTTTTGGTTTTTTTACGGGGGTACCAATTACCTTGTGGGTATTCATCTCTTTGGGGATAATTATTTATCTGGGTATGCCCCCCATTTTTAGTATATTCTTTCTGCACCTCGGCCCATGATGGGGAAGGCCTGTTTTCTCGGGCCACTTCCGCATAAGTTTTCTTGTTAGACTCCAAATTGAGGGGGCTAGGTGACATCCTAGTTTCTGCCACAATTCTGGGGCTGGGCCTTGGTTCCCTTTTAACGCCCTGTTCACCAGACTGCTGAATAGAGTATAACTTTGTACTCTTTGATTAGCCAGTCCAATGAGCAGTTCTCATCAAAATCTCTAGCTAAGTTAAGTTTGATGTGTGATGGCAGTGCTTCAAAAAAATAAATTCACAAACTCTGAGCTTTCAAATATGGGGTAAACTTCGGCTATACTGTACACACTTTTTAGTACAGAAAGGAATTCTATAGGGCGTTGATTGGCACTACATTTTAAACCGTATAGAGCTATTTCCGCAGCGGTTTTAGTGCGATATTGCCCAAACTCCTTTTTGCACTGATTTTTTTTTTGTTTCACTCCAGGAATGAATATTCATATCCTTTAGTGAAGCAAAGAATTTGTGATGTTTACCCTCAAATACCCAGGGCAGAAATTAAATTTTTGACTGCTCACTAGTAACATTCATTATGGATAAAGCATTTTCATAGGTCACTAAGTGGTCAATTATAGAATTGGTTCCCTTGTTGGAAAACTTAGGTACTGCCTTATTTAAAATGTAATTATTTTAGGGGTGTCAAATACCTTTTTGGGCGTATCTTGGGCTTTCCTAGGGACCTTATTTTTGGGGCTGGAGTGTTCCCTATCTGTAGCTGGCTCCGCCCTCTGACTCACTACTAGAGCTTTCCCCCTCATCTGAAGTATAGCAGTTCCCTGAATTTATAACCTGAGGTGATTGTCTATTTGGGAAGTGCCTTTCTGACCAAATAGGGGTCCTTTGTTTAAATTCTTCCCTCATGTTCTGCAGTTCATTTCTCATTAGTTCTTTAAGGGATTTAAAATTATCTGCATTATCCTCATTGCTAACATAAGGGTTTTCGTTATGACGAACCACTTAACTCTCTTTGGCTTTCTGCGAGTTGTTTATTTAACTCTTGTATTTTGGCTAGTAAATTTAGGTTATGCTTATCTAAGGCGGCCATGTCTTGCTTAAATGTAATAATTTCATTTTCGGCTATTACTAAATTATCTTAGCATTTGCGTGATGAGCGAATATTATCATCTAACTCCTGCAATTGCAATTCCTTTCCTATAAGGTAGAGGGACATTTTGTCAATAATGCATATTACAAGGGGCCAAGATTTTAGTATTAGTTCATCCCATTTTTTTTAGATTTTTGCATTGATTAATTTTTAATAATTCTTGGAATAATTCACTTTCTTCATTCCACCTTCTGTCATCAATAGCAATATTTTCAGCCTTAATTGCAAGCATATCCATATAATCATTTAAATCACCCGCTATATTACACCTCTTTTTAATGTGGCCTATAATGTCTATCTTAAGGAGATCGCCCTAAGTGAGGGGTCATTTTAGGGAACATATTTCAACACAGAGTATAGATTTATTTGATTCACTTCTAGTAATATACATTATTATTTTGGCTTAGTATTTGGTTAAGTTTAAAACACTAATATAATTTTGACCAACAAGAGAGGAATATATTAATATTTATTCCTAAATTCTTGAGATTAAATTTATAAACACACTGAAATCTATTAAGTAGCGACTAGCTTTGAATCAGTTATACACATTCCGTTCCGTTATACTATTCTATACCACAGGTCATAAAATAAAATATACCTTTTAAAATGAACCTTACTCACAATGAATCGCATTAGAATACCACAATAAAATACCAGAATATGGACCGCTAACTTCAGTGTTTAGATAAACAATATACCAAGATACTTCACAGAAATCTTACTGGGTCTCAATAGATTTAAGATAACTTTCAGACAAGTATAATTAAGTTATTTAGCCCACAAATGTTTCTATATAACTTCAATTAAAAACATCAGAAATTGTATATATTATTAATGCCGACAGCCAACGTATATGCCAATACGTCTGACCTGAAATAAACTCTTATTTAGCTACAATAAGGCAAATTCTAAAATATATATATATATGCACATAACTTAATACACACCAGAGAGATTTACTTATAATAATAATAAGCCTGACTTAGAGATATGCAATATAAAAGACCTTTATCTAAGAATAAATTACTTAGCACTTGTGACTAGTTAAAACTAGAGCTGCAACAACTAATCGACATAATCGATAATAATCGATTATGAAAATAGTTGTCAACGAATCTCATAATCGATTAGTTGGTTTGCAATAAGTTGGAGTGTGCACGGCACCAGCTGCTTTACTCCAATGAGCTCCTGCACATGGTATTGTGTTTTATGGTTATGCACTTAGCCTAATGGACATCTACAGACATTTTACTTTTCACTTTTTCAGGACACTATTAGTTTCTTTTTAAGTTTACAACTACTCCTGTCTTATGTGCAACCCATAAATAAAATAGGAGTCGTAATTTGGATTGTTTATATTAAATCAGGTGATTTGGGACTATGCTTTACATGATATACTGCTGAGCTTGTTATTTACACCTAGCCCTAGATTGATGGCATGTTATATAAATTGATGTCACTATTTACATGTTTACACAGTTTTTAGTGGATCGTTTGCTGTTGCTGATTATGTGTTCTCTATTGATAAATGTGTAAGGCTGTGTCCTGTTACTGATATATAGGGGCGACCGATTTACTAACTGTCGGACAGACATGATCTGCTGTAGCGATCATGTCCCCCCTGACATCGCTGAATGCTGACAGCATGTGGACACGTTGACAGTTTTGCATTTCAATGCAGTTTCTGAAATAGTGAATAACAGAATGTTATAAACAGTTGTAGTCTACCTCTTATTATTAGACCAACAGTTGTGTTAATGTAAAGTTTTAGTCTGAAGTTTATATTTATAACACTCAGTATGTGGATTACTTTAAATACAGGGAAAAAATTATTTTTTTATTTTTTATCCGATTAGTCGATTAATGGAAAAAATAATCGGCCGATTAATCGATTATGAAAATAATCGTTAGTTGCAGCCCTAGTTAAAACTACACAGGACTATGGATATAACTTAAAACACAAAATATGTTCTTTAAATTATTAGCTGCAATTTAACTGTAGCAATAAGATACCTTTGATTTAAATATAAAAGTATGAAACAACCTTTTATATGTTTCCAGATACACCAAATTGAATGTTCAATTTTTTTTTTCTCAAATAAGTCCAGTTCACCTCATAAATTAAGAGGTATTTTTGCAATATGGATATGGAAGTTAGGCCCATATTTGCTTTATAGAGACTGGATTCCAATGCAACAGTTTGTCAGTCAAAATTCAGCAGCAAAGACCCTTTTATTTTCTTCTTGCATGAGGTTATATCACGTGATACACCCCAATCCTTTGTATTCTAATCATTGGTGAATATGGGATGCACACTTACTGAAACTTGTCTGATAGGCCCTTAACGGAGCTGAGCATTGATTGGCCCTCGGAGCGGAACATCTCATAGGCTTACTGGGATCATACCAGTTATAGTCCATTTAGGGGCCAGCAGATAACTAGAAATGCAGTCTCATTATCAATATTGCTAACAGTTTACTACATCTTTTAATTGTATATTTAATATACAATTATTTCCTGATATTAATAAACTTATCTGGTTAACATACATGTCCCATCTAATATAACTTATCATGTATCTATAGAGATATATATGTATTGTCTACTGACATTCACAGATACCCTGACATAATTAATAGGAAATCATTCTCCAAAACATGGTCAGTCATGGGCATAATCTATGCAAGAAACCAGGATCGGAGCAGTTGCATTTGGGACAAACATTTTGAGAGTGAGGCACCCACTTCTGATATAATCTGTGTGTAATATAAGCATTATTCAAAAGTCTTATGTGTGCATCTCTCAAATTTTGCGATAAGTCACCCTCTTCACTAACTCTTGGCTAACCTGTACTTGTTGAACAGATACTGTGTCTCCTAAAATAGCAGTCTATCTACTTGAAATACTGTCTACATTCCTTTTATTCATATGTTCTAAGATCATATAATACATAGGAGTAATGGAGTATATGTATTTTCTGTGTATATAAGGTGAGTAATCTGAGTGTTTCTGAGAGTTTATCTTTCTTTATTCTTTTTAGTTACCCCCGCAGCATAATTAGAGATAACACCATGTAAAACATTCCATTCTCCAACTAAGTATTCAAGAAAGTTAGTGTCTCTGTATAGATATGTGGGGGAAAACATCAATTTCTCCCTACTGTTAAGGTAAACTGGGGCGTGGTCTGATAAGGTAACAGCATTTAGTCAACTTCAGAGTAATAGAGTATATGTATTCCCTGAAAGCAAGGAAATGAAGGAATCCGGCACTTCTTGAAATTTAAAGAGCAAACGGTTTTATTGGCAGGTAAAATGAAAAGCAAAAGTAATGCATAGCAGCCCCAGCAATTTAGTCATTGCGGCACAGCAAACAGGTTAGCATGGATGGTGGTCACTAAAGCTGACGCGTTTCGGCATCCCACGCCGTAGTCATAGCATGGTTAGTGGCCATCATCCTTAAGTTTAAAAAGGGCACTCTTTCACCTTATTGGTTAAAAGTTAAACACACCTCCAATGTTAAGTAGTGATGCTCCTCATCTGTTAAATGTCAATAACTAATGTGTGGCAATGTGATAGATAGAGACTTTTGTTTTGAATATTGTTTGATTGATAAAATGTGGATTGTGACAGTGATGGGATTAAATAATGTTTATAATTCAACAATACTGCTGTAAATAATAAGTATTTGCTATCAAGTGGGTCAGTTCAATTAATTTATTGTATATTTCTTTGTATTCTTTTATATACAAGGGCATATGTTCATTCCTTAAATTGTAATATATTTAGTATCAAAAGAAAGATACATAAAATAAACATATATATATTCCTTTCCATACTTTACAGACTTTGACTTGGCATGATTATCCCAAATCACAAAAAGAAATAAATAAATACAATATGCATACATGTGCATTCTTTTAGGTGCACACATATATACATATACGTTAAGCACAGAGGTACATATGCCAGTGGGTATTGATCACTAGGACCAAATCTCCACCATAGGTTAATGCCAGAAATTGATAAGGTCAAATTCACTGTTAAGACCTAATGGTCTTCTGGTCTTTAGCTTTAGAATCCAGAAGACCTCTTCTCTGGCCAACAAAAGATCTCTGTTTCCTCCTCTCTGGGGTCGTGGGACATATTTAATTATAGTCCAGTTCAATGTGACTGGACTCTTGTTATGAAACCACAAAAAATGTGTGATCAGAGGAGTAGTAAGGGTGCCTAGTTTTATGTTATTCACATGCTCACGCACTCTGGCTCTGACCTCTCTTGAGGTCATACCTACATATTGCAAATTGCAAGCTGAGCACGTTAAAAGGTAAATAACATAGGTAGCCCTGCAATTGAAACATCTTTCATGTTCAAATGATTCACCTGTTACTGTACTCCTGAAGCCATTTCCTACGGCAAGATGGTTGCAAGCTATACAGTCTGTGTAATGGCATCTATAGACTCCTTTGGTAACTAGCCAGGAGCTGGATGTGCCACCAGTTTTGGCTTTGAGCATTGTCGGTGCTACCCTATTGCCTATAGTAATTCCTCTTCTGAAAGCAAAGCGACAGCCTTTCCTGGACAAATCAGCTAAGCCCTCATCTGCTGAGAGCAAGGGAAAATGCTTAGAAATTATATTGCAGATATCTAAGTATTGGTCACTGTATGTGGTCAGAAAGGTAATGTTATCTTTGGATTGATTTTGAATTGACTTATCATCCTTGTTTTTGTCAAGTAAATCATTTCTATCCTTTCTGCTTACTTCTTTCTTGATACCCAGTAACATTTTCTTAGGATAACCTCTAGAGACTAATCTATTGGTTAGTTAATTGGCCTGTGTTTCAAACATATGTTTATCTGAGCAATTCCTAAGAGTTCTAACATATTGGCCCTTGGCAATGGCTTTAAAAACTCTATTAGGATGATTGCTCTTGGCATGTAAGATTGTGTTTTTTGCTGTGGGTTTGCGAAAGACACTCGTGGAAATGAAACCTTTGGTTTCTGAGATATTACCTTTTAGATTAACATCCAAATAATTAATTGTGTTAAGGTTGGTTTCAAAGGTGAAACTAAGGCCTATGTTATTACTGTTCAGATATTGAATGAATCTGGGGATCAGATTTGTATCTCCTTGCCAAATTAGAATGAGATCGTCTATGAACCTCTTGTAGAAAGTGATGTGTTGTTTGTATTCATTTCTATCTCCATAGATGTGGGACTGCTCCCACCACCCCATATAGAGGTTGGCGTAAGAGGGGGCAAATTTGGCCCCCATAGCAGTCCCACATCTCTGGAGATAGAAATTATTGTCAAAACAAAAATAGTTATGTGTTAGTAAGAAATTTGTTACCCGCAAAATAAAACTGCACTGTTCATCCTCAAATTGTCCTGAATTTGTTAGGAAATGTCTAATGGCTTTTAGATCTTCTTTGTGGGGTATTGATGAATAGAGCGCTTTTACATCTATTGTGACCCAAGTGTTTGTTGTTTTCCAACCCACATCTCTCAACAGGCCCAATAAGTGTTTTGTGTCTGATAAATGGCTTGGTAAGGCCAGCACATAAGGCTGCAATATTGCATCCAGCCATTGTGAAAGTCTCTCAGTCAGAGAACCAATATGTATTCCCTGTTTATATAAGGTTAGTACTCTGAGTTTTTGTGAGTGGTCTACTATGTGGCTTGCTTTAATCAAAGCAAAAATATAATGTTTTGCTTGTAAATATGCAAATTGGTACGTAGTTAAGCCATACCCAGTCCTGAGGTCTTGAAAATATTTAATTTGGGTACCTGTTTCTTCTAATAGTTGATACACGTAAATTAGCCCTTTACCTTTTCAGTGTAGGAAAGGGTGGTGGTAAACCCCGCCATGAAATTGGGGTTACCTCTCAACAGTAAATAATTGGTATAGGAATTAGAAATTCCCAACCACTTACACATACATTTCTGTGCTCCCAAGGGTTCTGCAAAGGGAATAAAGTCCTTCCATAGATTTTTAGCCTATTTTGCTGATAAATTAGGAAGCATAGATAGAGAACAGGTTGCAACTAGTTCCTGTTCCAGTGTCCCCAAAGTAAAATGATTTGCATCACTCAACCAGTCTAGGGAGAATTTACTAAGAGCTGCCCAATTGTAGAGTTGCAGGTTAGTGAGACTTAATCCACCTCTTGCCCACCCACTCACTAATTTAGGGTGATTTAATACAATGTATCTTCCCTTTCCAAATTCAATTAAGTAATTTAGAGTTCAGGAGATGTAGATCACGTTATACTAAATCAAGCATACCGACGCAGACACGCTGGGGAATTATGCATATCCAAAAATATGACTTTGGCTGTACTTTCCAGTTATTCAACACAGAAGATCTACCCTTTATAAATCCTGTCTGATCACTATGTACTAGGGAAGGCATTATGGTACCCAATCTTTAAGCTAAAAATTTTGTAAAGTTTTTATAATCGCTGTTTAAAAAAGAAATGGGACGATAAGTGTGGTTAGCAATAACAGATATTAGCTTCAGTGAAACTTTTTGAAGGGACACCTTTCCTTGTAAAATGTGGTTAATGAGAATAACCCACAAGTCTGTTATATTAGTATTAAGTAATTTATAAAATTCCAGAGAGACCTTCCCGTCCAGGTGTTTTTCCTAAGGGAATGTGCTGTATTGTCTTTTGAATTTCCTCTGCCAAAATGAGTGTGTTGAGAGAATTTACCTGGCCCTCTGTTAATTTTGGCAGTTCTATTTTATTCCAAAACCTTTCTTTGTTCTGGGGTTCTACATTTTGGGAGCTATAGAGCTGATGGTAGAAATCACTAAATCTTTTCTGGATGACTTGTTGGTCAGATTCCACTGTAGCGCCTACCCTAATCGCTGCTATTGTATTGACTGAGACGAGTAACAGAAGCCAAATATTTGCCTGTATTGTTTCCGAAGCGATAGAATAGAATCTTTCCTTAAAGGGATAGGAAAGTCTAAATTAATCTTGTATAATTCAGATAACCATGTTATTTAATGACATTTTTATATTCACTTATATTTTCAAATATGCTTTGTTCTCTTGATATCCTTTGTTGAAAAATAATACTCACATATCTTACACTAGTGGAAGATAGCTGCGGATTGGTGCCTGCATCCATTTGTCTCTTGTGATTGACTAACTAGATGTGTTCAGCTAGCTACCAGTAGTACAATGCTGTTCCTTCAGCAAAGGATAACAAGAGAATGAAGCAAATTTCACAAAAAAGGTAAATGGGAAAATTGTTTAATGTATGTTCTATCCAAATCATGAAAGAACATTTTGGGGTTTCCTGTCCCTTTTAAATCCTACTTTCGTATAGTCTTCTGAAGCATAACATTATCTCTTATCTGTTTAGCTTGCTTATACTGGAGTCTATTTCTTTCTGTGGAATTTCTTAAAGATTTATTCTGCGCATTTAAAAATTGTCTAAGTAGTAGTGTCTATCATTCTTTATTCTTTTTAGTTACCCCCGCAGCATAATTAGAGATAACACCATGTAAAACAGCTTTCGCTGTTTCCCAGAACAAAAGTGGGTCACCTAAATGTTGAATGTTTATAAATTTATAGGCATTCCATTCTCCAACTAAGTATTCAAGAAAGTTAGTGTTTCTGTACAGTCAAGTAAAAAAATATTTTGTGATTCAGTAAGGGCATGTAATTTTAAACAACTTTCCAATCTACTTTATCACCAATTTTGCTTTGTTCTCTTGTTTTCTTAGTTGAAAGCTAAACCTAGGAGGTTCATATGCTAATTTATTAGACATTGAAGGCTGCCTCTAATATGAATGCATTTTGACAGTTTTTCACCACTAGAGGTCGTTGGTTCATGTGTTTCATATAGATAACATTGAACTCACGCACGTGAAGTTACCTAGGAGTGAGCACTAATTGGCTAAAATGCAAGTCTGTCAAAATAACTGAAATAAGGGGGCAGGGGCATAGATACAAGGTAATTACAGAGGTAAAACGTTTATTATTATTACTGTGTTGGTTATGCAAAACTAGGGAATGGGTAATAAAGGGATTATCTATCTTTTTAAACAACAAAAATTTAAAGGCACATTAAACACAAAATAAATGTTAGACAGAATGATATACTTAAAACAAAGATTAACCTGAGATTAATATTAGATTTTTTTTTGATTTTTTTATTCAAAATGAAAATAGTTGTTAAAATATAAAAAATGAGTGTAAAGTTGTGTCCATAAAACAATGGGTACCACCTTGCTGTAACCTAGGTTTTCTTTGCTGCTGAGGACAATTAGGGGCGGCTATAAATGGGTCACTAGAATGTGCAGTCAAATAACTGTGGAGTCGCCTGCACTATTAGCAGAAATTAGAAAGCCCACAATTTTCATAATAAAATTACAGAAAAAGGGGACATAATAAATAATCAAAGTATATTGCAGGTTTTGGGGGGGGGGGTTTGTTTTTTACTACGTATAGATAAATATCTTATATTTTTTAAAGTTTTTAATATCCCTTTAAAAAAAGTTTTATTTCCATCTGCTCCTGAAATATAAAAAAAAATCAATAGTCAGAGTCATGCATTTAAATGTACTTCTGACCAGTCCCACTACCTGCACAGACATGTAACCAACCGCTACTCCTCCACCTGAAGACTGGCTGTTGCCTTTCCACACCAGACCACTCTTGTTCCCTTTTTGTTTTCAGGGGCTCAGTTTTTTACTGTACTACTGCTTGAGGTACACCCGGTATATTTTGTAATGATGGTTTACTGATATTTCTTTGTTTTAAATATGTCTGTGAATTGTGGTTTGCACGGAATTGCAGAGGTTTGTTAGGAAAGCTGTATATTTTATATGTGCTTCCTTTTAACCTTTTTTTTTTTTTTAAACTTAGATATGGCTTCGCTTTCGGTGGAAGAAGTGTCATGCTCTGTGTGTCTGAACACTTTCCAGGATCCTGTATGTCTGACCTGTGGGCACAGCTTCTGCAGGGAATGTGTGCTTAAGGCATTTGCCTCCCAGAAGAAACAAGGCATAAGTTGCAGCTGTCCGATGTGTCAGACAGAGTTCCAGGAGATCCCAGCGCTGCAGAAAAACTTTCAGCTCAGCAGCATTGTTGAACAAATCTGCGCCCTGCAAATAACCACATCTGACAATTCTACCGTTCCCTGTAGCTACTGCCTGGAAACCCCAGCCCCATCAGTAAAAACATGCCTGAATTGTGAGGCTTCCCTCTGCAGTAAACATTTGGAGAAGCACCGCAGCAAAAGTCACGTTCTTTTGGAACCCACTGAGTGTTTGGAAGAAAGAAAATGTGCAGAGCATGACAAGCTCCTTGAGTATTATTGCGAGAAGGATCATAGCTGCATCTGTGTGGTGTGTTATATTGCTGGGCCCCATAAGGGACATGATGTTTTGACACTTAAAGATGCTCACTCTAAACAACTAACTGACCTCTCACAGGTGACTTCTATGCTAGAGATCACTAGTATTGATCTCAGCAAAGACATAGAGGATCTTGGCGAATGTCTAGCTAGGTTAAAAATGAATACAGTTAACCTTTCAAATCCACTGAAAGAATTAGCAGACTTCATATTGACTGAAATCAAAAGTCAATGGGATACAATAATAAATTCCATTATTTCAAATGAAGAAGCAAAGAGATCTGAAATTGAGACTTTAATAACTGAGATGGAGAAGAAGAGAGCAAATGCATTGCAGATTGTGCAAGAGATAAACACATTGAAAAAACAAAATGATCATCTTCTATTTATTAATGATTTCAGGAAGCTCCAAGACCACCAAAGAAAACAGGATTTCAAGACAAACACGGTGCAAGTTTTACCTGTGGAAACAGAAAAGGAAGTGACAAGGAGAATAGAAATGGATACCGTACGTTATATCTCTGATGTAAACAACATTCTGAAATCGGTTAACAACAAAATCACCACACAGACCAGGCAGCAGGTGTGGAGAAACAACTCTCGAATAACAGTCGAACCTCCCACTGATACCCAGGAAGTGTCCCTGCAAAAGCTATCATTTATACAACCAAAATTTTATAATTCATCATTTTTATTTGGCAGAAAATGCATACATGGCGTGAAATCGTGTCCATATGCAACTAATTATGAACTTTTTATAGATAGTGATGAGTTATACAAATGTTCTAAAGGGTCAAGTATTTTGGCTTGTGGATGTTAGTGAGGCAACAGACTGGAGTCTTGGAATAACTAATGATAAAAATTCTTCTGCTGCCACTGAAAAATGGTATTTACAGTCAAAATACAGCTGCTTGTCTTATGTATCCAATTCCAGTGATAAATTTCCGCTTGGTAATATGTCTGTAAGTGTGGTAAAAGTACACTTAGATTTCAATGACCAATTACTTTCATTCTATAGCAGAACACCGGGAACTTCAAACTATACACCTTTGCTAATATGCAGATGTTCTGATGCATTTCGGGGAACTATTTATCCAGCATTTTGTATATTTAATGGTAAGCTGACCCTACTGGATGAGGAGTAAGCATGTAAATATTTTCTCCATGTTTGGCAGTAAATCTATAATTAAAAAGTTTATTTTTGGGGGCGTGTCCAGGCAGCACCGGGAGAGGACGCAAAACCAGAGGTCTCTAGCCTGAGATTTTACTAATCTCAACTCTTATAGAAATAAAACAGCTTTTGCTGTAAAATATCGTTCAACTACCTAGAGGAGTGCCTGCTGATCACAAATCTATCAAGCTCTAAGACTTTTATTTCGCTTATATTCTGGTTCAGGCTATTGAGGCCTTTAGGCCTAGAACTCCTAACACCCTCTCCCGGTGCGCCGACTGCAACAACTAACTTAGGACAAGTGAATAACTAGACTATAACAACATATTTGATAGCTCATAAAACCACTCAAATCCCATACACCAGGAGGAAATAATAAAGAAGAGAGACACTCTCAAGCGTGTCTACAATTCTGAAATAAAATGGAGGCGGACCTCATCGCTGCAATTGCCGCTTTGGAGAGCACTATGGATCTACAATTTAGTGACTTACAGTCTCACATCCTCCTTCTCCGAAGCGGAGAGCTTGAACCGCCTGATCATAAGGCCTCTAAATCATTTGCTTGCCCTGTGTTGGCGGAAGATAGGAGCGACATACCACTGCTGAGCTCGGCGGAAGTTTTTGACTCCCGATCTTGCACGGCATCTAGTGCACATCTTCAGCAGGCTTCAGCGATCTTCTCAGAGGACTCCATGCGCTCTTGTGGATGGACAGTTGGACGAGTGCTCCGAGACTGTCACAGCTTCACGGGACTTTATGGCAAGGCGGCCGATCGTCATGGGTCCTGAGATGAGATCCCTCACAGCGGAGCACATAACGCTGCACTTCATAGGTGCCTTACTACACTTACAACGGGAGAAAGTCCTTCGGAACATTCTGCCAAACGAGTGCTCCCTACAAGCCACATATCAAGGCATCTCACTGCCTGGACAGTACAGGAGGATTTGGAGGAAAAGAGGAGTGATCAGCCCCACTAACTGTAGCTTTCAGTCACCAACGGAGGGCATAGGCTGATATACTATAAAGATTCTGCTAGTAGACATTGTGGGTTATGAGACTGCTGATATCTACTATATTTCCCATAGTGTCATCCTATACTGCTCAAGATGATTTCCAGTCTGTTTAATGTTTATGCCTTCTTTTTAAAATGGTATCTAGTCTGCAACTTGGTTATATGACTGTTCCTAATTGGTATCATGATGAAGACCTCCTGCCCCAGATATCATTAATTAAAACGACGTGGTTTGTACTCCCCTATGTATAGTATATAGAGTCACTATTTACTTATTCTATTGTTGAAGGTAAACTTTCTGACCTAAGTTATTGGTTATATTTATCATCCGGGTTCAGTTTTAGACATAAAGAAACTCTGGAATTTCAGTTATTAATAATTAATGTATGTTAGTGAAATGCCTATATAACATTCTGTCTAGCTTCTATAATTTACTGCTTATTACATATATATACATCCCTGAGGTTGGTTCACTTTGTAGTCTTCTTTCTATTTTCTTCCATTATTTAGGGTACATTCCCTTACCTCCCTTGAATCTGAGTGTGAAACACAATCCCCATATTTCCCTTACAAGGGGGTTAAAATAAAGGGCTTAGTTCAGACTTTACTTACTTATATGGAGCTCTTGTGAAATTAAGAAATTAATTTGCAGTTCCCTGAACATATAACCCTAGGATTCACTTCCCCTGGGCCTCAACTAGACACCCCTCTATGCCACAATATACCCCCCGTCAGAGAACATTCTTCTACATATTGCCCTCCATCTTTTCTCACCTCCATTTAATTGCTACATCCACATTTAAAGAACCCATAGCATCTCGCTATATTAGATCCCCACCTTATAAACGGCTCTTGACTCCCCCTATGTACCTCTCTAATATACCCCTACTCTCCCTTACATTATTTTCAGAAGGCATCACTGGGCGAGACGGATTAATCTTTGGTGCCCATCATTTTACCTCCAACTCTCAGTAGCCTTATCCTTAAGACCCTAGGCACCTCAACACCCTACTGTTTCACACAAACACAATCTATGTTCTCCCATTCCACTTCTAATTGCCAGTCTTCTCTATGAATTTCCCATAAACTTATCACCCCCTATGTACCACACACAGCTCACTACATCTCTTATAACTATACTCACTACCCCTAGGATAGGGAAGATCATGTAATGACCCCGAATGTAAATCTAATGCCCTACATAATTTGACAAGGGGTGCTCAACTTGCTTACTGTGAAAACATCTTTATGTGTAGGGTGCAGAGAGACCTAATTATCTTGTCAGCCTGTATATATTACTCAAACCGAGGGTCTATATTTAATAAGCACATAGAGAACTGACATATATTTCAAACAGGCGTCTTCAACACTAGTTTTTACCCACGGAGTGGTAGATCCCAACAAAGGAACTATTCTCCTTCTATATACTACCCAAGTTTAAGATACCTTCATATCTTGACCCTGTACTGGGCATCTTATCTAATGGAAGTTCTATAACTTGAACCTAGAAGGACACGCCTCCCCCTTCCCTCGCTCCCCCTTCCCTATAATACGAGCGGCTCTTGCCCGCTGCATCCCCTTCTCTTCTCCTCTATCTCACACCTTGTGCACTGACTCTGAGTAGCTACGCTTGATATGATTTTATTGCATGGGTCCAAAAGCGACCAATACAGTAGTCACTTCACATTTAATCTTAAAAAGTAAAATGAGGTTTCATTCCTGTTTGTCTAATCTCTTGTGGGTTCTAGATTTGACTGTTCTTTATTGCATTCCATATGTTCCTGACATTTAAAAGTCACAAAGAAGGTCTATTTAGATACTCATCTCTTAATAATTGACCTAGGTTTCTGGGTTACCTATTTTCCTATACATTATAATGTCATGAACAAAATAAGCATTTACCTGTGAACGTTAATAGACCCGCCTGCAAAGTTGATGTATATTTACTTATTGTATCTGTGACAAACATTTTTTCTCTCTTTTTGTTGTAACATTTGAAAAACCTCAATAAAAAATTATTTAAAAAAAAAAAAAAAAGTTTATTTTTTAGATCATATCTTATTTTACTGTGTTTTTAACACTAGTTTTACAACCTTTTTTTAAATATTTAATCTCACTGAAATATACGTTTAAACTTATTTGTGTAAATCAGAAAAGCTTATCCATGAAACTGATTTTCTGTTGAACTGGGGAAAAAAAATCTTTATTTTATTTTGCTCTTTAAAGGGGCATGAAACCCTTCAGTTTTCTTCCATGATTCGAGCATACAGTTTTAAATAAATTTCCAATTTTCTTCTATTATCAAATTTTCTTCAGTTTTTTATATCCTTTGTTGAAGGAGCAGCTATGTACTACTGGGAGCTAGCTAAACACAATCGGTGAGCCAATGACAAGGCATATATGTGCAGCCACCATTCAGCAGCTATCTTTCAGTAGTGCACTGCTGCTCTGGGAACTTATTAACAAAGTATACCAAGAGAACAAAGCAAATTAAATAAGGTAAATTGGTAAGTTGCTCTATCTGAATCAATTTTAATATTGTCCTTTAAGCTGTTGTATGAAAAGTTTATTTTCTTTAAAGAAATTCATGCTTCATCTAAACAACCAATGTGGGCAGTTTTCAATTTCAAAATTGGTGAAATATGGTAAATACAATTTATGCAGTTCAGACTTCAAACATGTTTTGTCAGTTTAAATATTGCATTAAGTTGTTTTATAGATTTAACTTAGAGGAATACATTTAAATAGGGGCAAGTTATTTTTAATTTGCTAGATGACATAAGCCACTGTCTTTGAAACGTTTCACTTCCTAAATAATGTTGCTTAGCTATAACTTTATCAGAAGGGCAGATTTACTCCCTGTGTCTTTATTTTTCTGCTTTTATAATAAAAGTCTTTGTTCACATTGTAAAATTAAATGTGTAATTATGTTTTCATTACTATTTGTATGGTGTTGAATAAAATGAAATGTTATGGTGTTGCATTTCAATTTAAAAAAGAAGCATTTTTGCAGTGTATATACTTTCATTAACAAAAATGCTTCTAGTAAAACATTATTACTGTTTTTCAGTAGCATACGCACATATCCTATGAAGGCCTGTGCACTAGTATTCCAACACCATGCCTGCTCAGAGAGGCAGCAGTGGCTTCTATGACAGAAATTATGTCTTTAGAAGCAATACACACCACCACCACCAGCTTTCTGAGAAGGTGTGGTGTTGGAATACTGGTTCACAGGCTTCACAGGATATGTGCATATGCCGCTGAAAAACAGTAATAACTTTTCTTTCATGTTATGGAGGACTGTGGACCATCATCATTTTATATGGGATATATTTCCCGCCACTAAGAGAAGGTCAAGAACCCATACAAGAATTTTTAAAATCCTCCCATCTCTCTCTTAGTTTTGTTCTTGGCCTCGTAGGAGATGCTTAAGATAAGAGGTTATTCCAGCTACTTGCTTATGGAATTCAAATTGGGAGCTCAGACCTATGTGAGACCCAGAGTCCCTGAGGAGTATTATTTGCAAAGAAGAAAGCAATGACTCTTCACAGCAGCTGGATGATACAGGAATAACCTGTTATGTACTCCACCTGCACTGGATGGGCTCTCTACTGGATACTGCTGCATTGACATGCCTGGTAAGCCAGTGTAGGGGTGCTGTGTAAGGTAAGTGACTTTACACACCACCAGACTGTTTGTAGGTACTCAGACACAGGTACAGCATAGCCAGGGGACTTCTCCTGCTCTCCTCTATATACATATATATATGTTTATTTTGCAAAGATGTTCCAGTATGACAGGTCACTCAAATCTGTAAGAATTGTATACCTCAAATTTTGCAATCAAATCCGCCTCAACAGTCTACTGCCCAGAGGGAGTTCTCCCTGTACTTGATAATCATAGGAAAAACTACTCTTTTACTCCTGAAGCTAAAAATAAAATATGCATAATAGTGACTGTTTGTTTAACGGCTGTCCCCAAACTAAGTTAGCGTAAATCTGGGGTTTTAACTTGGTTGTCTGAGGTAAATGTGCAAAATATTTCTTGTGCTGATAACCTAAGGTTTAGAATTGTATAACATCCTCTCAAGTTTTTTTTTATATATATGACCATAGGCAGCTGTACACCATAGCACATTCTTTTGTGAGCTGCATTCTACCAAACTTATTATATATTGTACTAAACATAACATATGGTGCCATTACTGTTTATTATATCTAAGCTATTAATACTTATTTATAAGTCAATTAAACATTGTACTCCATTGCCAGGACATGTAAACAGGTTTATTTATGCCAGTGTGCAGTTTTATAGTGTTGCATCTTGCAGATTCTGTACACTATTCTGTTAAATATTTTTTACATAGGCAGAACTCCTGTCTCTGTGGATGCATGACATTGTATGAACTATGCTATTAGTGTACACAATCTATAGTGTAAATACCATTCATTCATGGTACTTCTGCATGTTTATTTCCTATTGCAGTTTGCAGGATTTATCTGTATTTTTATACAACAGTGGAGATCCTTTAGAGACAAGATCTATTGGAATCTCTTTTATGCCTATGTTATGTGTAATTTATATGCACAAAGGTTCTTTCATGCAGATACTGAACATTGATCATGACTGTTTTCGCTATATGTAGAGATTCTTTATAGATAATTGGTATCACTTTATACCTGTTTATGTGTTACATATATCTAGCACAGGTTCACCCTAAAACCCCTATAGCCAAACATTTAGCATTATCTGAAAATTCACTAAATTTTTGGTAACTACTAACTCATGTACACCCTAATTTAAAATTAGGAGATAGAATGAGTATCTTAAATAAACAAGAGGCGTTCTGTTGAAACATAAGGTTGCTTCTTTCTCCAACATAGGTGTGTCCGGTCCACGGCGTCATCCTTACTTGTGGGATATTCTCCTCCCCAACAGGAAATGGCAAAGAGCCCAGCAAAGCTGGTCACATGATCCCTCCTAGGCTCCGCCTACCCCAGTCATTCTCTTTGCCGTTGCACCGGCAACATCTCCACGGAGATGGTTAAGAGTTTTTTGGTGTTTAAATGTAGTTTTTATCCTTCAATCAAGTGTTTGTTATTTTAAAATAGTGCTGGTATGTACTATTTACTCTGAAACAGAAAAGAGATGAAGATTTCTGTTTGTAAGAGGAAGATGATTTTAGCAAACGTTACTAAAATCGATTGCTGTTTCCACACAGGACTGTTGAGATGAAGTAACTTCAGTTGGGGGAAACAGTTGGCAGACTTTCTGCTTGAGGTATGACTGGCCACATTTCTAACAAGACTTTGTAATGCTAGAAGGCTGTCATTTCCCCTATGGGGACCGGTAAGCCATTTTCTTAGATTAAGTAAAAGAATAAAGGGCTTCATAAGGGCTTAAAGAACTGGTAGACATTTTTCTGGGCTAAAACGATTACTTTAGTAAGCATATTTGGCAGATTATAACTCTTAATAGTTATTATAATCTTGGGGATTGTTTTAAAAAAACGGCAGGCACTGTATTGGACACCTTTTTCAGATGGGGGCCTTTGCTAGTCATAGGCAGAGCCTCATTTTCGCGCCACTAATGCGCAGTTGTTTTTGGAGAGCAAGGCATGCAGATGCATGTGTGAGGAGCTAGAACCACTGAAAAAGCTTATAGAAGGCGTCATTTGGTATCGTATTCCCCTCTGGGTTTGGTTGGGTCTCAGCAAAGCAGATACCTGGGACTGTATAGGGGTTAAATGTAAAAACGGCTCCGGTTCCGTTATTTTAAGGGTTAAAGCTTTCAAATTTGGTGTGCAATACTTTTAAGGCTTTAAGACACTGTGGTGAAATTTTGGTGAATTTTGAACAATTCCTTCATACTTTTTCACATATTCAGTAATAAAGTGTGTTCAGTTTAAAATTTAAAGTGACAGTAACGGTTTTATTTTAAAACGTTTTTTGTGCTTTGTTGTCAAGTTTAAGCCTGTTTAACATGTCTGAACCATCAGATAAGCGATGTTCTATATGTATGAAAGCCAAGGTTTCTCCTCATTTAAATTTATGTGATGATTGTGCCATAGTGTCCAAACAAAGTAGGGACAATGATGCCACAGATAATGATATTGCCCAAGATGATTCCTCAAATGAGGGGAGTAAGCATGATACTGCATCATCCCCTTCTGTGTCTACACCAGTTTTGCCCACACAAGAGGCCCCTAGTACATCTAGTGCGCCAATACTTATTACCATGCAACAATTAACGGCTGTAATGGATAATTCTATTGCAAACATTTTATCCAAAATGCCTACTTATCAGAGAAAGCGCGATTGCTCTGTTTTAAACACTGAAGAGCAAGAGGACGCTGATGATAACTGTTCTGACATACCCTCACACCAATCTGAAGGGGCCAGGAGGGAGGTTTTGTCTGAGGGAGAAATTTCAGATTCAGGAAAAATTTCTCAACAAGCTGAACCTGATGTTGTAACATTTAAATTTAAATTAGAACATCTTCGCGCACTGCTTAAGGAGGTATTATCTACTCTGGATGATTGTGACAATTTGGTCATTCCAGAGAAATTATGTAAGATGGACAAGTTCCTAGAGGTTCCGGTGCCCCCCGATGCTTTTCCTATACCCAAGCGGGTGGCGGACATAGTAAATAAGGAGTGGGAAAGGCCCGGCATACCTTTTGTTCCTCCCCGTATATTTAAGAAATTATTTCCTATAGTCGACCCCAGAAAGGACTTATGGCAGACAGTCCCCAAGGTCGAGGGGGCGGTTTCTACTCTAAACAAACGCACTACTATTCCTATAGAAGATAGTTGTGCTTTCAAAGATCCTATGGATAAAAAAAAAATTAGAGGGTTTGCTTAAAAAGATGTTTGTTCAGCAAGGTTACCTTCTACAACCAATTTCATGCATTGTTCCTGTCACTACAGCAGCGTGTTTCTGGTTCGAAGAACTAGAAAAGTCGCTCAATAAAGAATCTTCGTATGAGGAGGTTATGGACAGAGTTCAAGCACTTAAATTGGCTAACTCTTTTATTTTAGATGCCGCTTTGCAATTAGCTAGATTAGCGGCGAAGAATTCAGGGTTTGCTATCGTGGCGCGCAGAGCGCTTTGGGTAAAGTCTTGGTCAGCGGATGTGTCTTCCAAGACAAAATTGCTTAACATCCCTTTCAAGGGTAAAACACTGTTTGGTCCTGATTTGAAAGAGATTATTTCAGACATCACCGGGGGAAAGGGCCACGCCCTTCCTCAGGATAGGTCTTTTAAGGCTAAAAATAAGCCTAATTTTCGTCCCTTTCGCAGAAACGGACCAGCCTCTAATTCTACATCCTCTAAGCAAGAGGGTAATACTTCTCAACCCAAACCAGCCTGGAGACCGATGCAAGGCTGGAACAAGGGTAAGCAGGCCAAGAAGCCTGCCACTGCTACCAAAACAGCATGAAGGGATGGCCCCCGATCCGGGACAGGATCTGGTGGGGGGCAGACTTTCTCTCTTTGCTCAGGCTTGGGCAAGAGATGTTCAGGATCCTTGGGCACTAGAAATAGTTTCTCAGGGTTATCTCCTGGAATTCAAGGAACTACCCCCAAGGGGAAGGTTCCACAGGTCTCAATTATCTTCAAACCAAATAAAAAGACAGGCATTCTTACATTGTGTAGAAGACCTGTTAAAGATGGGAGTAATTCATCCAGTTCCAATAGGAGAACAAGGGATGGGGTTTTACTCCAACCTGTTCATAGTTCCCAAAAAAGAGGGAACATTCAGACCAATTTTAGATCTCAAGATCCTAAACAAATTTCTCAGGGTTCCATCGTTCAAAATGGAAACCATTCGAACGATCCTTCCTACCATCCAGGAAGGTCAATTTATGACCACGGTGGATTTAAAGGATGCGTACCTACATATTCCTATCCACAACGAACATCATCAGTTCCTAAGGTTCGCTTTTCTGGACAAGCATTACCAGTTTGTGGCACTTCCATTCGGATTAGCCACTGCTCCGAGAATTTTCACAAAGGTACTAGGGTCCCTTCTAGCGGTTCTAAGACCAAGGGGCATTGCAGTAGTACCTTACTTGGACGACATCCTGATTCAAGCGTCGTCTCTGTTAAAAGCAAAGGCTCATACGGACATCGTCCTAGCCTTTCTCAGATCTCACGGATGGAAAGTGAACAAAGAAAAAAGTTCTCTGTCCCCGTCAACAAGAGTTCCCTTCTTGGGAACAATAATAGATTCCTTAGAAATGAGGATTCTTCTGACAGAGGTCAGAAAATCAAAACTTCTAAGCTCTTGTCAAGTACTTCATTCTGTTCTTCGTCCTTCCATAGCGCAGTGCATGGAAGTAATAGGATTGATGGTTGCAGCAATGGACATAGTTCCTTTTGCACGAATTCATCTAAGACCATTACAACTGTGCATGCTCAGACAGTGGAATAGGGATTATACAGACTTGTCTCCGACGATTCAAGTAGATCAAAGGACCAGAGATTCACTCCGTTGGTGGCTGATCCTGGACAACCTGTCACAGGGAATGAGCTTCCGCAGACCAGAGTGGGTCATTGTCACGACCGACGCCAGTCTGGTGGGCTGGGGCGCGGTCTGGGAACCCCTGAAAGCTCAGGGTCTATGGTCTTGGGAAGAATCTCTTCTACCGATAAACATTCTGGAACTGAGAGCGATATTCAATGCTCTCAAAGCTTGGCCTCATCTAGCAAAGGCCAAATTCATAAGGTTTCAATCAGACAACATGACGACTGTTGCATATATCAACCATCAGGGGGGAACAAGGAGTTCCCTGGCGATGGAGGAAGTGACCAAGATAATTCAATGGGCGGAGGGTCACTCCTGCCACTTGTCTGCAATCCACATCCCAGGAGTGGAAAATTGGGAAGCGGATTTTCTGAGTCGTCAGACATTCCATCCGGGGGAGTGGGAACTCCATCCGGAAATCTTTGCCCAAATAACTCAATTATGGGGCATTCCAGACATGGATCTGATGGCCTCTCGTCAGAACTTCAAGGTTCCTTGTTACGGGTCCAGATCCAGGGATCCCAAGGCGACTCTAGTAGATGCACTAGTAGCACCTTGGACCTTCAACCTAGCTTATGTATTCCCACCGTTTCCTCTCATTCCCAGGCTGGTAGCCAGGATCAATCAGGAGAGGGCTTCGGTGATCTTGATAGCTCCTGCGTGGCCACGCAGGACTTGGTATGCAGACCTGGTGAATATGTCATTGGCTCCACCATGGAAGCTACCTTTGAGACAGGACCTTCTTGTTCAAGGTCCATTCGAACATCCGAATCTGGTTTCCCTCCAACTGACTGCTTGGAGATTGAACGCTTGATTTTATCAAAGCGTGGGTTTTCAGATTCTGTAATAGATACTATGATTCAGGCTAGAAAGCCTGTAACTAGAAAAATTTACCATAAAATATGGAAAAAATATATCTGTTAATGTGAATCTAAAGGATTCCCATGGAATAAGATAAAAATTCCTAAGATTCTATCCTTTCTACAAGAAGGTTTGGAGAAAGGATTATCTGCAAGTTCTCTGAAGGGACAGATCTCTGCTTTATCTGTTTTACTTCACAAAAGGCTGGCAGCTGTGCCAGACGTTCAAGCGTTTGTTCAGGCTCTGGTTAGAATCAAGCCTGTTTACAGACCTTTGACTCCTCCCTGGAGTCTTAATCTAGTTCTTTCAGTTCTTCAAGGGGTTCCGTTTGAACCCTTACATTCCGTAGATATTAAGTTATTATCTTGGAAAGTTTTGTTTTTGGTTGCAATTTCTTCTGCTAGAAGAGTTTCTGAGTTATCTGCTCTGCAGTGTTCTCCGCCCTATCTGGTGTTCCATGCAGATAAGGTGGTTTTGCGTACTAAGCCTGGTTTTCTTCCGAAAGTTGTTTCCAACAAAAATATTAACCAGGAGATAGTTGTACCTTCTTTGTGTCCGAATCCAGTTTCAAAGAAGGAACGTTTGTTACACAATTTGGACGTAGTCCGTGCTCTAAAATTCTATTTAGAGGCCACTAAAGATTTCAGACAAACATCTTCTTTGTTTGTTGTTTATTCTGGTAAAAGGAGAGGTCAAAAAGCAACTTCTACCTCTCTTTCTTTTTGGCTTAAAAGCATTATCCGATTGGCTTATGAGACTGCCGGACGGCAGCCTCCTGAAAGAATCACAGCTCACTCCACTAGGGCTGTGGCTTCCACATGGGCCTTCAAGAACGAGGCTTCTGTTGACCAGATATGTAAGGCAGCGACTTGGTCTTCACTGCACACTTTTGCCAAATTTTACAAATTTGATACTTTTGCTTCTTCAGAGGCTATTTTTGGGAGAAAGGTTTTGCAAGCCGTGGTGCCTTCCATTTAGGTGACCTGATTTGCTCCCTCCCTTCATCCGTGTCCTAAAGCTTTGGTATTGGTTCCCACAAGTAAGGATGACGCCGTGGACCGGACACACCTATGTTGGAGAAAACAGAATTTATGCTTACCTGATAAATTACTTTCTCCAACGGTGTGTCCGGTCCACGGCCCGCCCTGGTTTTTTTAATCAGGTCTGATGAATTATTTTCTCTAACTACAGTCACCACGGTATCATATGGTTTCTCCTATGCATATTTCCTCCTGTACGTCGGTCGAATGACTGGGGTAGGCGGAGCCTAGGAGGGATCATGTGACCAGCTTTGCTGGGCTCTTTGCCATTTCCTGTTGGGGAGGAGAATATCCCACAAGTAAGGATGACGCCGTGGACCGGACACACCGTTGGAGAAAGTAATTTATCAGGTAAGCATAAATTCTGTTTTCTTTCATGTAATTAGCAAGAGTCCATGAGCTAGTGACGTATGGGATATACATTCCTACCAGGAGGGGCAAAGTTTCCCAAACCTCAAAATGCCTATAAATACACCCCTCACCACACCCACAATTCAGTTTTACAAACTTTGCCTCCGATGGAGATGGTGAAGTAAGTTTGTGCTAGATTCTACGTTGATATGCGCTCCGCAGCAAGTTGGAGCCCGGTTTTCCTCTCAGCGAGCAGTGAATGTCAGAGGGATGTGAGGAGAGTATTGCCTATTTGAATGCAGTGATCTCCTTCTACGGGGTCTATTTCATAGGTTCTCTGTTATCGGTCGTAGAGATTCTTCTCTTACCTCCCTTTTCAGATCGACGATATACTCTTATATATACCATTACCTCTGCTGATTCTCGTTTCAGTACTGGTTTGGCTTTCTACAAACATGTAGATGAGTGTCCTGGGGTAAGTAAATCTTATTTTCTGTGACACTCTAAGCTATGGTTGGGCACTTTGTTTATAAAGTTCTCAATATATGTATTCAAACATTTATTTGCCTTGACTCAGAATGTTCAACTTTGCTTATTTTTCAGACAGTCAGTTTCATATTTGGGATAATGCATTTGAATTATTCATTTTTTCTTACCTTCAAAAATTTGACTCTTTTTTTCCCTGTGGGCTGTTAGGCTCGCGGGGGCTGAAAATGCTTCATTTTATTGCGTCATTCTTGGCGCGGACTTTTTTGGCGCAAAAAATCTTTTCCTTTTCCGGCGTCATACGTGTCGCCGGAAGTTGCGTCATTTTTTGACGTTATTTTGCGCCAAAAATGTCGGCGTTCCGGATGTGGCGTCATTTTTGGCGCCAAAAGCATTTAGGCGCCAAATAATGTGGGCGTCTTATTTGGCGCTAAAAAATTTGGGCGTCGCTTTTGTCTCCACATTATTTAAGTCTCATTTTTCATTGCTTCTGGTTGCTAGAAGCTTGTTCTGTGGCATTTTTTCCCATTCCTGAAACTGTCATTTAAGGAATTTGATCAATTTTGCTTTATATGTTGTTTTTTCTCTTACATATTGCAAGATGTCTCACGTTGCATCTGAGTCAGAAGATACTACAGGAAAATCGCTGTCTAGTGCTGGATCTACCAAAGCTAAGTGTATCTGCTGTAAACTTTTGGTAGCTATTCCTCCGGCTGTTGTTTGTATTAATTGTCATGACAAACTTGTTAATGCAGATAATATTTCCTTTAGTAAAGTACCATTGCCTGTTGCAGTTCCTTCAACATCTAAGGTGCAGAATGTTCCTGATAACATAAGAGATTTTGTTTCTGAATCCATCAAGAAGGCTATGTCTGTTATTTCTCCTTCTAGTAAACGTAAAAAATCTTTTCAAACTTCTCTCCCTACAGATGAATTTTTAAATGAACATCATCATTCTGATTCTGATGACTCTTCTGGTTCAGAGGATTCTGTCTCAGAGATTGATGCTGATAAATCTTCATATTTATTTAAATGGAATTTATTCGTTCTTTACTTAAAGAAGTACTAATTGCTTTCGAAATAGAGGATTCTGGTCCTCTTGATACTAATTCTAAACGTTTAGATAAGGTATTTAAATCTCCTGTGGTTATTCCAGAAGTTTTTCCTGTTCCTAATGCTATTTCTGCAGTAATTTCCAAAGAATGGGATAAATTGGGTAATTCATTTACTCCTTCTAAACGTTTTAAGCAATTATATCCTGTGCCGTCTGACAGATTAGAATTTTGGGACAAAATCCCTAAAGTTGATGGGGCTATTTCTACCCTTGCTAAACGTACTACTATTCCTACGTCAGATGGTACTTCGTTTAAGGATCCTTTAGATAGGAAAATTGAATCCTTTCTAAGAAAAGCTTATCTGTGTTCAGGTAATCTTCTTAGACCTGCTATATCATTGGCTGATGTTGCTGCAGCTTCAACTTTTTGGTTGGAAACTTTAGCGCAACAAGTAACAGATCATGATTCTCATGATATTATTATTCTTCTTCAGCATGCTAATAATTTTATCTGTGATGCCATTTTTGATATTATCAGAGTTGATGTCAGGTTTATGTCTCTAGCTATTTTAGCTAGAAGAGCTTTATGGCTTAAGACTTGGAATGCTGATATGGCTTCTAAATCAACTCTACTTTCCATTTCTTTCCAGGGTAACAAATTATTTGGTTCTCAGTTGGATTCTATTATTTCAACTGTTACTGGTGGGAAAGGAACTTTTTTACCACAGGATAAAAAATCTAAGGGTAAAAACAGGGCTAATAATCGTTTTCGTTCCTTTCGTTTCAACAAAGAACAAAAGCCTGATCCTTCATCCTCAGGAGCAGTTTCAGTTTGGAAACCTCCAGTCTGGAATAAATCCAAGCCTGCTAGAAAGGCAAAGCCTGCTTCTAAGTCCACATGAAGGTGCGGCCCTCATTCCAGCTCAGCTGGTAGGGGGCAGGTTACGTTTTTTCAAAGAAATTTGGATCAATTCTGTTCACAATCTTTGGATTCAGAACATTGTTTCAGAAGGGTACAGAATTGGTTTCAAGATGAGACCTCCTGCAAAGAGATTTTTTCTTTCCCGTGTCCCAGTAAATCCAGTGAAAGCTCAAGCATTTCTGAATTGTGTTTCAGATCTAGAGTTGGCTGGAGTAATTATGCCAGTTCCAGTTCCGGAACAGGGGATGGGGTTTTATTCAAATCTCTTCATTGTACCATAGAAGGAGAATTCCTTCAGACCAGTTCTGGATCTAAAAATATTGAATCGTTATGTAAGGATACCAACGTTCAAGATGGTAACTGTAAGGACTATCTTGCCTTTTGTTCAGCAAGGGCATTATATGTCCACAATAGATTTACAGGATGCATATCTGCATATTCCGATTCATCCAGATCATTATCAGTTCATTGATTCCTCAGACAAGGGTAACCTTTCTGGGTTTCCAGATAGATTCAGTGTCCATGACTCTGTCTTTAACAGACAAAAGACGTCTAAAATTGATTTCAGCTTGTCGAAACCTTCAGTCACAATCATTCCCTTCGGTAGCCTTATGCATGGAAATTCTAAGTCTTATGACTGCTGCATTGGACGCGATCCCCTTTGCTCGTTTTCACATGCGACCTCTTCAGCTCTGTATGCTGAATCAATGGTGCAAGGATTACACAAAGATATCTCAATTAATATCTTTAAAACCGATTGTTCGACACACTCTAACGTGGTGGACAGATCACCATCGTTTAATTCAGGGGGCTTCTTTTGTGCTTCCGACCTGGACTGTAATTTCAACAGATGCAAGTCTCACAGGTTGGGGAGCTGTGTGGGGATCTCTGACGGCACAAGGAGTTTGGGAATCTCAGGAGGTGAGATTACCGATCAATATTTTGGAACTCCGTGCAATTTTCAGAGCTCTTCAGTTTTGGCCTCTTCTGAAGAGAGAATCGTTCATTTGTTTTCAGACAGACAATGTCACAACTGTGGCTTACATCAATCATCAAGGAGGGACTCACAGTCCTCTGGCTATGAAAGAAATATCTCGAATTTTGGGTTGGGCGGAATCCAGCTCCTGTCTAATATCTGCGGTTCATATCCCAGGTATAGACAATTGGGAAGCGGATTATCTCAGTCGCCAAACGTTGCATCCGGGCGAATGGTCTCTTCACCCAGAGGTATTTCTTCAGATTGTTCAAATGTGGGAACTTCCAGAAATAGATCTGATGGCGTCTCATCTAAACAAGAAACTTCCCAGATATCTGTCCAGGCGGAGGCAGTGGATGCATTATCACTTCCTTGGAAGTATCATCCTGCCTATATCTTTCCGCCTCTAGTTCTTCTTCCAAGAGTAATCTCCAAGATTCTGAAGGAATGCTCGTTTGTTCTGCTGGTAGCTCCGGCATGGCCTCACAGGTTTTGGTATGCGGATCTTGTCCGGATGGCCTCTTGCCAACCGTGGTCTCTTCCGTTAAGACCAGACCTTCTGTCACAAGGTCCTTTTTTCCATCAGGATCTGAAATCCTTAAATTTAAAGGTATGGAGATTGAACGCTTGATTCTTGGTCAAAGAGGTTTTCTCTGTCTCTGTGATTAATACTATGTTACAGGCTCGTAAATCTGTATCTAGGGAGATATATTATAGAGTCTGGAAGACTTATATTTCTTGGTGTCTTTCTCATCATTTTTCTTGGCATTCTTTTAGAATACCGAGAATTTTACAGTTTCTTCAGGATGGTTTAGATAACGGTTTGTCCGCAAGTTCCTTGAAAGGACAAATCTCTGCTCTTTCTGTTCTTTTTCACAGAAAGATTGCTATTCTTCCTGATATTCGTTGTTTTGTACAAGCTTTGGTTCGTATAAAACCTGTCATTAAGTCAATTTCTCCTCCTTGGAGTTTGAATTTGGTTCTGGGAGCTCTTCAAGCTCCTCCGTTTGAGCCTATGCATTCATTGGACATTAAATTGCTTTCTTGGAAAGTTTTGTTCCTTTTGGCCATCTCTTCTGCCAGAAGAGTTTCTGAATTATCTGCTCTTTCTTGTGAGTCTCCTTTTCTGATTTTTCATCAGGATAAGGTGGTGTTGCGAACTTCTTTTGAATTTTTACCTAAAGTTGTGAATTCCAACAACATTAGTAGAGAAATTGTGGTTCCTTCATTATGTCCTAATCCTAAGAATTCTAAGGAGAAATCGTTGCATTCTTTGGATGTTGTTAGAGCTTTGAAATATTATGTTGAAGCTACTAAGTCTTTCCGAAAGACTTCTAGTCTATTTGTTATCTTTTCCGGTTCTAGAAAAGGCCAGAAAGCTTCTACCGTTTCTTTGGCATCTTGGCTGAAATCTTTAATTCATCTTGCCTATGTTGAGTCGGGTAAAACTCCGCCTCAGAGGATTACAGCTCATTCTACTAGGTCAGTTTCTACTTCCTGGGCGTTTAGGAATGAAGCTTCGGTTGATCAGATTTGCAAAGCGGCAACTTGGTCCTCTTTGCATACTTTTACCAAATTCTACCATTTTGATGTATTTTCTTCTTCTGAAGCAGTTTTTGGTAGAAAAGTACTTCAGGCAGCGGTTTCAGTTTGAATCTTCTGCTTATGTTTTTCATTAAACTTTATTTTGGGTGTGGATTATTTTCAGCAGGAATTGGCTGTCTTTATTTTATCCCTCCCTCTCTAGTGACTCTTGTGTGGAAAGATCCACATCTTGGGTAATCATTATCCCATACGTCACTAGCTCATGGACTCTTGCTAATTACATGAAAGAAAACATAATTTATGTAAGAACTTACCTGATAAATTCATTTCTTTCATATTAGCAAGAGTCCATGAGGCCCGCCCTTTTTTTGTGGTGGTTATGATTTTGTATAAAGCACAATTATTCCAATTCCTTATTTTATATGCTTTCGCACTTTTTTATCACCCCACTTCTTGGCTATTCGTTAAACTGAAATGTGGGTGTGGTGAGGGGTGTATTTATAGGCATTTTGAGGTTTGGGAAACTTTGCCCCTCCTGGTAGGAATGTATATCCCATACGTCACTAGCTCATGGACTCTTGCTAATATGAAAGAAATGAATTTATCAGGTAAGTTCTTACATAAATTGTTTTTTATCTGCACCCATTCTGTATCTTTATTACTGTGATTAGACGTGTATTTGGATATATAGTTTTGTTACATATGTTGTTTGGATCATAGAATGTTGATAATTATACCGTTAGATTATGTGCAGATTAGGCTATGTTATCCTTGCCTTCTGATTGCTAGTCTGACATTTCCACACACCCGTAGGGAACGGCTTGGTTTTTCGGGCCGGTTTTCAGTTATTTTGACAGACATGCAGTTTAGCCAATCAGTGCTCACTCCTAGGTCACTTTACGTGCATGAGCTCAATGTTATCTATATGCAACATGTGAACTTATGCCCTCTAGTGGTCAAAATGTATTCAGATTAGAGGCAGTCTTCAAGGTCTAAGAAATTAGCATATGAACCTCCTAGGTTTAGCTTTCAACTAAGAATACCAAGAGAACAAAGCAAAATTGGTGATAAAAGTAAATTGAGAAGTTTTTTAAAATTGCATGCCCTATTTAAATCATGAAAAAAAATTTTTGGACTTGACTGTCCCTTTAACCTGAGATTAATATTAGATTTTTCTCCTGTTAAGTGTAGTCAGTCCACGGGTCATCCATTACTTATGGGATTATATCTCCTCCCTAACAGGAAGTGCAAGAGGATCACCCAAGCAGAGCTGCTATATAGCTCCTCCCCTCTACGTCATACCCAGTCATTCTCTTGCACCTAACTAATAGATAGGACGTGTGAGAGGACTGTGGTGTGTTAAACTTAGTTTTTATTTCTTCAATCAAAAGTTTATTTTAAACGGCACCGGAGTGTGTTGTTTTTTCTCAGGCAGCATTAGAAAAAGAATCTACCTGAGTTTGTCTATGATCTTAGCGGTCGTAACTAAGATCCACTTGCTGTTCTCGGCCATTCTGAGGAGTGAGGTAACTTCAGAACAGGGGATAGCAGGCAGGGCCCACCTGCAAGGAGGTATGTGCAGTAAATTATTTTCTGAGGAATGGAATTGACTGAGAAAATACTGCTAATACCGATGTAATATAAGTGCAGCCTTAAATGCAGTAGTAGCGACTGGTATCAGGCTGATATGTATGTATGTATACTCTGAGGTATTTCTGGGGAATGGAATTTCACTAAGAAAATACTGTCTATATTAAAGTAATATTTGAGCCTGCACTGCAGTGAAAGCGACTAGCAGCAGGCTTATTAATAACACTTCATAACTTTCATTTTTAAAACGTTTACTGGCATGTTAATCGTTTTTTCTGAGGTACTTGGTGATAAAACTTTATGGGCATGATTTTTACCACATGGCTGTCGTTTGTTTCTGAATAAAAACAGTTTACTGAGCTTCCCCACTGTTGTAATATGAGTGGGAGGGGCCTATTTTAGCGCTTTATTGCGCAGTAAAAATTTAGTCACAGTCTTCCTATTTCTTCCTCCATGATCCAGGACGTCTCTACAGAGCCCAGGGGTCTCCAAAACTAGTTTTGAGGGAGGTAATCACTCACAGCAGACCTGTGATAGTGTGTTTTGACTGTGATAAAAACGTTAAATTATTAAATTGTTATCCGTTTTTTGGGTATTAAGGGGTTAATCATCCATTTGCTGGTGGGTGCAATCCTTTGCTAACTTAATACATTTACTGTGAAAAATTGGTTGCTATAACTATTTTGGTTCATTGTTATTTCAACTGTGACAGTTTTTTGTGCTTCTTAAAGGCACAGTAGCGTTTTTTATATTGCTTGTAAATTTATTTAGAAAAGTATTTCCAAGCTTGCTAGTCTCATTGCTAGTCTGTTTAAACATGTCTGACACAGATGAATCTCTTTGTTCACTATGTTTAAAGGCCAATGTGGAGCCCAATAGAAATTTGTGTACTAATTGCATTGATGTTACTTTAAATAAAAGTCAATCTTTACATGTAAAGAAATTATCACCAGACAACGAGGGGGAAGTTATGCCGACTAACTCTCCTCACGTGTCAGTACCTTCGCCTCCCGCTCAGGAGGTGCGTGATATTGTGGCGCCAAGTACATCAGGGCGGCCCATACAAATCACTTTGCAAGACATGGCTAATGTTATGACTGAAGTACTATCTAAATTGCCAGAATTTAGGGGTAAACGCGATCACTCTGGGGTAAGAACAGAGTGCGCTGATAATAATAGAGCCATGTCTGATACTGCGTCACAATTTGCAGAACATGAGGACGGAGAGCTTCATTCTGTGGGTGACGGCTCTGATCCAAGTAAACTGGACTCAGACATCTCAAATTTTAAATTTAAGCTTGAGAACCTCCGTGTATTACTAGGGGAGGTATTGGCGGCTCTGAATGATTGTAACACGGTTGCAATTCCAGAGAAAGTATGTAGGCTGGATAAATATTTTGCGGTACCGGCGTGTACTGACGTTTTTCCTATACCTAAAAGGCTTACAGAGATTGTTAACAAGGAGTGGGATAGACCCGGTGTGCCTTTTTCACCCCCTCCTATATTTAGAAAAATGTTTCCAATAGACGCCACCACACGGGACTTATGGCAGACGGTCCCTAAGGTGGAGGGAGCAGTTTCTACTCTGGCTAAGCGCACCACTATCCCGGTGGAGGATAGCTGTGCTTTTTCAGATCCAATGGATAAAAAGTTAGAGGGTTACCTTAAGAAAATGTTTGTTCAACAAGGTTTTATATTACAACCCCTTGCATGCATTGCGCCTGTCACAGCTGCGGCGGCATTCTGGTTTGAGTCTCTGGAAGAGACCCTTAGCACAGCTCCATTGGATGAGATTATAGACAAGCTTAAAGTCCTTAAGCTAGCTAATTCATTTATTTCTGATGCCGTAGTACACTTAACCAAACTTACGGCTAAGAACTCTGGATTCGCCATTCAAAGGCGTAGAGCGATGTGGCTTAAATCCTGGTCAGCTGATGTGACTTCTAAATCTAAATTGCTTAATATTCCTTTCAAAGGGCAGACATTATTCGGGCCCGGTTTGAAAGAAATTATCGCTGACATTACTGGAGGTAAGGGCCATGCCCTGCCTCAAGACAGGGCCAAACCAAGGGCTAAACAGTCTAATTTTCGTGCCTTTCGTAACTTCAAGGCAGGAGCAGCATCAACTTCCTCCGCTCCAAGACAGGAAGGAACTGTTGCTCGCTACAGACAGGGCTGGAAACCTAACCAGTCCTGGAACAAGGGCAAGCAGGCCAGAAAACCTGCTGCTGCCCCTAAGACAGCATGAAGTGAGGGCCCCCGATCCGGAAACGGATCTAGTGGGGGGCAGACTTTCTCTCTTCCCCCAGGCTTGGGCAAGAGATGTCCAGGATCCCTGGGCGTTGGAGATCATATCTCAGGGATATCTTCTGGACTTCAAAGCTTCTCCTCCACAAGGGAGATTTCATCTTTCAAGGTTATCAGCAAACCAGATAAAGAAAGAGGCATTTCTACGCTGTGTACAAGACCTCTTACTAATGGGAGTGATCCACCCAGTTCCGCGGTCGGAACACGGACAAGGGTTTTATTCAAATCTGTTTGTGGTTCCCAAAAAAGAGGGAACCTTCAGACCAATCTTGGACTTAAAGATCCTAAACAAATTCCTAAGAGTTCCATCGTTCAAAATGGAAACTATTCGAACTATCCTACCCATGATCCAAGAGGGTCAGTACATGACCACAGTGGATTTAAAGGATGCCTACCTTCACATACCGATTCACAAGGATCATTACCGGTATCTAAGGTTTGCCTTCCTAAACAGGCATTACCAGTTTGTAGCTCTTCCCTTCGGGTTAGCTACGGCTCCAAGAATCTTTACAAAGGTTCTGGGCTCTCTTCTGGCGGTACTAAGACCGCGAGGCATAGCGGTAGCTCCGTACCTAGACGACATTCTGATACAAGCGTCAAGTTTCCAAACTGCCAAGTCTCATACAGAGTTAGTTCTGGCATTTCTAAGGTCGCATGGGTGGAAGGTGAACGTAGAAAAGAGTTCTCTATTGCCACTCACAAGAGTTCCCTTCTTAGGGACTCTTATAGATTCTGTAGAAATGAAAATTTACCTGACGGAGGACAGGTTGTCAAAACTTCTAAATACTTGCCGTGCCCTTCATTCCATTCAACACCCGTCAGTGGCTCAGTGCATGGAGGTAATCGGCTTAATGGTAGCGGCAATGGACATAGTACCTTTTGCGCGCCTGCATCTCAGACCGCTGCAATTGTGCATGCTAAGTCAGTGGAATGGGGATTACTCAGATTTGTCCCCTCTGCTAAATCTGGATCAAGAGACCAGATATTCTCTTCTATGGTGGCTTTCTCGGCCACATCTGTCCAAGGGGATGCCCTTCCGCAGGCCAGATTGGACGATTGTAACAACAGACGCCAGCCTTCTAGGTTGGGGCGCAGTCTGGAATTCCCTGAAGGCTCAGGGATCATGGACCCAGGAGGAGAGACTCCTTCCAATAAACATTCTGGAATTAAGAGCAGTTCTCAATGCTCTTCTGGCTTGGCCTCAGATAGCAACTCTGAGGTTCATCAGGTTTCAGTCGGACAACATCACGACTGTGGCTTACATCAACCATCAGGGAGGAACAAGGAGTTCCCTAGCGATGATGGAAGTCTCAAAGATAATTCGCTGGGCAGAGTCTCACTCTTGCCACCTGTCAGCGATCCACATCCCAGGCGTGGAGAACTGGGAGGCGGATTTTCTAAGTCGCCAGACTTTTCATCCGGGGGAGTGGGAACTTCATCCGGAAGTGTTTGCCCAACTGCTTCATAATTGGGGCAAACCAGATCTGGATCTCATGGCGTCTCGCCAGAACGCCAAGCTTCCTTGTTACGGATCCAGGTCCAGGGACCCGGGAGCGGTACTGATAGATGCTCTGACAGCTCCTTGGGTCTTCCACATGGCTTATGTGTTTCCACCCTTCCCGATGCTTCCTCGATTGATTGCCAGGATCAAACAGGAGAGAGCATCGATGATTCTAATAGCGCCTGCGTGGCCACGCAGGACCTGGTATGCAGATCTAGTGGACATGTCGTCCTGTCCACCATGGTCTCTGCCTCTGAGACAGGACCTTCTGATTCAGGGTCCTTTCAAACATCCAAATCTAATTTCTCTGAGGCTGACTGCATGGAGATTGAACGCTTGATTCTATCAAAGCGGGGATTCTCGGAGTCAGTGATTGATACCTTAATACAGGCTAGGAAACCTGTTACCAGGAAAATTTACCATAAAATATGGCGTAAATACTTATATTGGTGCGAATCCAAGAGTTACTCATGGAGTAAGGTTAGGATTCCTAGGATATTGTCTTTTCTACAAGAAGGTTTAGAAAAGGGTTTATCTGCTAGTTCGTTAAAGGGACAGATCTCAGCTCTGTCTATCCTTTTACACAAACGTCTGGCAGACGTTCCAGACGTCCAGGCTTTTTGTCAGGCTTTGGCTAGGATTAAGCCTGTGTTTAAGACTGTTGCTCCGCCGTGGAGCTTAAACTTAGTTCTTAACGTTCTGCAAGGTGTTCCGTTTGAACCCCTTCATTCCATTGATATCAAGCTGTTATCTTGGAAAGTTCTGTTTTTAATGGCTATTTCCTCGGCTCGAAGAGTCTCTGAGTTATCGGCCTTACATTGTGATTCTCCTTATCTGATTTTTCATTCAGATAAGGTAGTTCTGCGTACTAAACCTGGGTTCTTACCTAAGGTAGTCACTAACAAGAATATCAATCAAGAGATTGTTGTTCCATCATTGTGCCCTAACCCTTCTTCAAAGAAGGAACGACTTCTGCACAATCTGGACGTCGTCCGTGCCCTGAAATTTTATTTGCAGGCAACTAAAGATTTTCGTCAAACTTCTTCCCTGTTTGTCGTTTATTCTGGACAGAGGAGAGGTCAAAAAGCTTCGGCTACCTCTCTCTCTTTTTGGCTTCGTAGCATAATACGTTTAGCCTATGAGACTGCTGGACAGCAGCCTCCTGAAAGGATTACGGCTCATTCTACTAGAGCTGTGGCTTCCACTTGGGCCTTTAAGAATGAGGCTTCTGTTGAACAGATTTGCAAGGCTGCAACTTGGTCTTCACTTCACACTTTTTCAAAATTTTACAAATTTGACACTTTTGCTTCTTCAGAGGCTGTTTTTGGGAGAAAGGTTCTACAGGCAGTGGTTCCTTCTGTGTAAAGATCCTGCCTGTCCCTCCCGTCATCCGTGTACTTTTAGCTTTGGTATTGGTATCCCATAAGTAATGGATGACCCGTGGACTGACTACACTTAACAGGAGAAAATATAATTTATGCTTACCTGATAAATTCATTTCTCCTGTAGTGTAGTCAGTCCACGGCCCGCCCTGTTTTTAAGGCAGGTCTAAATTTTAAATTAAACTCCAGTCACCACTGCACCCTATAGTTTTCTCCTTTCTCGTTTGGTTTCGGTCGAATGACTGGGTATGATGTAGAGGGGAGGAGCTATATAGCAGCTCTGCTTGGGTGATCCTCTTGCACTTCCTGTTAGGGAGGAGATATAATCCCATAAGTAATGGATGACCCGTGGACTGACTACACTACAGGAGAAATGAATTTATCAGGTAATTATAAATTATATTTTTGAAATTTTTTTTTATTCAAAATGAAAATAGTTGTTAAAATATAAAAAAAATAGTGTAAAGTTGTGTCCATAAAACAATGGGTACCACCTTGCTGTAACCTAGGTTTTCTTTGCTGCTGAGGACAATTAGGGACGGCTATAAATGGGTCACTAGAATGTGCAGCCAAATAACTGTGGAGTCGCCTGCACAATTAGCAGAAATTAGAAAGCCTACAATTTTCATAATAAAATTACAGAAAAAGGGGATATTGCAAGTATATTGCAAGTTTTTGGGGGGGGTTTGTTTTTTACTACGTATAGATAAATATCTTATATTACATTTTTAAAGTTTTTAATATCCCTTTAAAAAAAGTTTTATTTCCATCTGCTCCTGAAATATAAAAAAAATCATTAGTCAGAGTCATGCATTTAAATGATTACTTTCTGTTATAATTTTTAAGCTAAACAACTAACATATTAAAGTTAATAAACATTAATTAAAACCTACTGACCTATATTTTCTCCAAAACGAAGTTTCATAACGTTCTAAAAGTTATATCTTTTATTCGCCGATGATGTCACGTTATCCTGCCCACTATTTTCAGCACTGCGTGTTCAAAATACTTAAACCAATAACTTTGTGTTTAAAGCACCATTTTGAAACCTAGGTATTGTAAGCGGATTGGTACAGAGCAAAGGATACCCACGGAGTGGGTTTGGAAAACAATTAAATTTGCAGACAAGATTTCTGATATACGGTAGAGATATGTTAATGAAATGCTATTGATAAAAAGCGTATTTGGGGTAGTTAGTTAGTAACAGGCATAGAAAATATTTACTTACAGTGGCCCTTTAAATGTACTTCTGACCAGTCCCACTACCTGCACAGACATGTAACCAACCGCTACTCCTCCACCTGAAGACTGGCTGTTGCCTTTCCACACGAGACCACTCTTGTTCCCTTTTTGTTTTCAGGGGCTCAGTTTTTTACTGTACTACTGCTTGAGGTACACCCGGTATATTTTGTAATGATGGTTTACTGATAATTCTTTGTTTTAAATATGTCTGTGAATTGTGGTTTGCACGAAATTGCAGAGGTTTGTTAGGAAAGCTGTATATTTTATATATGCTTCCTTTTAACCTTTTTTTTTTTTTTTTTAAACTCAGATATGGCTTCGCTTTCGGTGGAAGAAGTGTCATGCTCTGTGTGTCTGAACACTTTCCAGGATCCTGTATGTCTGACCTGTGGGCACAGCTTCTGCAGGGAATGTGTGCTTAAGGCATTTGCCTCCCAGAAGAAACAAGGCATAAGTTGCAGCTGTCCGATGTGTCAGACAGAGTTCCAGGAGATCCCAGCGCTGCAGAAAAACTTTCAGCTCAGCAGCATTGTTGAACAAATCTGCACCCTGCAAATAACCACATCTGACAATTCTACCGTTCCCTGTAGCTACTGCCTGGAAACCCCAGCCCCATCAGTAAAAACATGCCTGAATTGTGAGGCTTCCCTCTGCAGTAAACATTTGGAGAAGCACCGCAGCAAAAGTCACGTTCTTTTGGAACCCACTGAGTGTTTGGAAGAAAGAAAATGTGCAGAGCATGACAAGCTCCTTGAGTATTATTGCGAGAAGGATCATAGCTGCATCTGTGTGGTGTGTTATATTGCTGGGCCCCATAAGGGACATGATGTTTTGACACTTAAAGATGCTCACTCTAAACAACTAACTGACCTCTCACAGGTGACTTCTATGCTAGAGATCACTAGTATTGATCTCAGCAAAGACATAGAGGATCTTGGCGAATGTCTAGCTAGGTTAAAAATGAATACAGTTAACCTTTCAAATCCACTGAAAGAATTAGCAGACTTCATATTGACTGAAATCAAAAGTCAATGGGATACAATAATAAATTCCATTATTTCAAATGAAGAAGCAAAGAGATCTGAAATTGAGACTTTAATAACTGAGATGGAGAAGAAGAGAGCAAATGCATTGCAGATTGTGCAAGAGATAAACACATTGAAAAAACAAAATGATCATCTTCTATTTATTAATGATTTCAGGAAGCTCCAAGACCACCAAAGAAAACAGGATTTCAAGACAAACACGGTGCAAGTTTTACCTGTGGAAACAGAAAAGGAAGTGACAAGGAGAATAGAAATGGATACCGTACGTTATATCTCTGATGTAAACAACATTCTGAAATCGGTTAACAACAAAATCACCACACAGACCAGGCAGCAGGTGTGGAGAAACAACTCTCGAATAACAGTCGAACCTCCCACTGATACCCAGGAAGTGTCCCTGCAAAAGCTATCATTTATACAACCAAAATTTTATAATTCATCATTTTTATTTGGCAGAAAATGCATACATGGCGTGAAATCGTGTCCATATGCAACTAATTATGAACTTTTTATAGATAGTGATGAGTTATACAAATGTTCTAAAGGGTCAAGTATTTTGGCTTGTGGATGTTAGTGAGGCAACAGACTGGAGTCTTGGAATAACTAATGATAAAAATTCTTCTGCTGCCACTGAAAAATGGTATTTACAGTCAAAATACAGCTGCTTGTCTTATGTATCCAATTCCAGTGATAAATTTCCGCTTGGTAATATGTCTGTAAGTGTGGTAAAAGTACACTTAGATTTCAATGACCAATTACTTTCATTCTATAGCAGAACACCGGGAACTTCAAACTATACACCTTTGCTAATATGCAGATGTTCTGATGCATTTCGGGGAACTATTTATCCAGCATTTTGTATATTTAATGGTAAGCTGACCCTACTGGATGAGGAGTAAGCATGTAAATATTTTCTCCATGTTTGGCAGTAAATCTATAATTTTTTTATTTATTTTTTTTAAAGATCACATCTCATTTACTGTTTTTTTCTAACACTAGTTTTACAACCTTTTTTTGTTTAAACATTTCATCTTCTCACTGAAAGTTTAAACTTATTTGTGTAAATCAGAAAAGTCTTTCCATGAAACTGATTTTCTGTTGAACTGGAGAAAAAAAAAAAACTTATTTTTTATTTTGCTCTTTAAAGGGGCATGAAACCCTTCAGTTTTCTTCCATGATTCAAGCATACAGTTTTAAATAAATTTCCAGTTTTCTTCTATTATGACATTTGCTTCAGTCTTTTGATATCCTTTGTTGAAGGAGCAGCTATGTAGTACTGGGAGCTAGCTGAGCACAATGGGTGAGCCAATGACAAGAGGCATATATGTGCAGCCACCATTCAGCAGCTATCTTTCAGTAGTGCACTGCTGCTCTGGGAACTTATTAACAAAGTATACCAAGAGAACAAAGCAAATTAAATAAGGTAAGTTGCTCTATCTGAATCATTTTTAATATTGTCCTTTAAGCTGTTGTATGAGAAGTTTATATTCTTTAAAGAAATTCATGCTTCATCTAAACAACCAATGTGGGCAGTTTTCAGTTTCAAAATTGGTGAAATATGGTAAATACAATTTATGCCGTTCAGACTTCAAACATGTTTTGTCAGTTTAAATATTGCATTGATTAAGTTGTTTTATAGATTTAACTTAGAGGAATACATTTAAATAGGGACAAGTTATTTTTAATTTGCTAGATGACATAAGCCACTGTCTTTGAAACGTTTCACTTCCTAAATAATGTTGCTTAGCTATAACTTTATCAGAAGGGCAGATTTACTCCCTATGTCTTTATATTTCTGCTTTTATAATATAATTGTTCACATTGTAAATTAATTGTGTAATTATGTTTTCATTACTATTTGTATGGTGTTGAATAAAATATTTAAAGGAATAGAAAGGTCAAAAATTAAATGTGCATTGTTGCATTTCAATTTGAAAAAGAAGCATTTTTTCAGTGTATATACTTTCATTAACAAAAATGTTTCTAGTAAAAAATGATTACTGTTTTGCAGTAGCATATGCACATCCTGTGAAGGCCTGTGCACTAGTATTCCAACACCATGCCTGCCCAAAGAGGCAACAGTGGCATCTATGATATCAATTATGTCTTTAGAAGCAATACACACCACCACCAGCTCTCTAAGGTGTGGTGTTTTAATACTGGTGCACGGGCTTCACAGGATATGTGCGTATGCCTCTGAAAACAGTAATAATTTTTCTTTCATAAAATGATGATGGTCCACAGTCCTCCATAACACATGGGATATATTTCCCGCCACTAAGAAACGGTCAATAACCCATTCAAGAGCTTTAAAATCCTCCCATCTCTCTGTTTTGTTCTTGGCCTCGTAGGAGATGGTTAAGATAAGAGGTTGTTCCAGCTACTTGCTTATGGAATTCAAATTGGGAGCTCAGACCTATGTGAGACCCAGAGTCCCTGAGGAGTATCATTTACAAAGAAGAAAGAAAAGACTCTTCACAGCAGCTGGATGATACAGGAATACCCTGTTATGTGCACAGCGTTTCCCTAACTGGACTTTAGTCATAACTACCCACAGATATTGCTGGGACCCGTCCCTAGCCTCTCCCTGAGGGACTCCAGTATTTCCTACTGCAAACTTCTGCTCTCTACTGGATACTGCTGCAGCTGCATTGACATGCCTGGTAAGCCAGTGGAAGGGTGCTGCGTAAGATATAAGTGACTTTACACACCACAGAGACTATTTGTAGGTACTCAGACACAGGTGAGTATAGGCAGGGTGCTTCACATATGTTTATTTTGCAAAGATGTTCCAGTATGACAGGTTAATCAAATCTGTAAGAATTGTTTACCTCAAATTTTGCAATCAAATCAGCCTCAACAGTCTATTGTCCAGAGGGAATTCTCCCTATACTTGATAATCATAGGAAAAACTACTGTTTTACTCATGAAGCTAAAAATAAAATATTTTTATATGCATAATAGTTTAACGGCTGTCCCCAAACTAAGTTAGCGTAAATCGGGGGATTTAACTCTGTTGTCTGAGTTAAATGTGCAAAATATTTCTTTTGCTGATAACCTAAGGTTCAGAATTGATAACATCCTCTCAAGGTTTTTTATATATATATATATATACACACAGACCACAGGCAGCTGTACACCACAGCACAATCTTTTGTGAGCTGCATTCTACCAAACTTATTATAATATGTGCAATTATATATTGTACTAAACATAACATATGGTGCGATTACCGTTTATTATATCTAAACTTTCACTGCCATGGCATGTAAACAGTTTATTTATGCCAGTGTGCAGTTTTATAGTGTTGCATCTTGCTGATTCTGTACACTATTCTGTGTTTTTTACATAGGCAGAACTCCTGTCTCTGGATGCATGACATTACATGTCCTATGCTATTTGTGTACACAATCTATAGTGTAAATACCATTCATTCATTCATGGTACTCTGCATGTTTATTTCCTATTGCAGTTTGCAGGATTTATCTGTATTTTTATACAACAGTGGAGTTAGGTATAAAAGAGATATCAATAGATCTTATCTCTATGTTATGTTTCGTGCAGATACTGAACATAGATCATGGCTATTTTCGCTATATGTAGAGATTCTTTAGAGATAATTGGTATCACTTTATACCTGTTTATGTGTAATTTATATATATATCTAGCACAGGTTCACCCTGAAACCCCTATAGCCAAACATTTAGCATTATCTGAAAATTCACTACATTTTGGTAACTACTAGATCATGTACACCCTAATTTAAAAGGAGGAGATTGAATTAGTATCTTAAATAAAGAGGCGTTCTGGATATTTACCTTGGGAACTAAAAAAACAAAGGAGCTGAATTCTATCTGGGATCTGCATACAGGATACACTTGTTATTATATATTATACATTTTAGAAATATAGAGAAATTGTAGCGTTCCATACCGTTTATGATGCAATAATATTAAGTAAATATACATATACTTTTGATTTAAAGGATACCTACATTTTCCCCATATATTTTCTTTTACTAAGACTGATTATTTTTCAATAATACTCTAATTTATAGAAATATCTTAGACATATATCTATTTCTTTCCTAAGATATGGTGAGTCCACAACGTCATCAATTACTGTTGGGAATATCATTTCTGGCCAGCAGGAGGAGGCAAATAGCACCACAGTTAAACTGTTAAGTATCACTTCCCACAAACCCCAGTCATTCTCTTTGCCTTGGTGCATGGAGGAGGTGAAGTTTTGGTGTCTGAAGAAAATTGGATTTCTTTCGCTACAAGCAAGATGTTTACTCTGTTCTTTCCTTGTTTCAAGGATTGGGTCTAGCTGTACTCCACGTTAATCTCTTCAGTAAGGGTAGTGGTGGCTTTAAAGTGAAGGTCAATGTTGACGAATTAGTGCCCGTTTTTTAATAATCCTATTAAAAATATGGGCACTTTAATTCATCAAAATTGACATTTCAAGCGTTTTCTTCAAAAACATACCTTTTAATCCTGAAAGCTGCTCCATCGATTCCCCCAGCCATCGGAAGCCTCTGCTTACGTCAGAAATGACTAATCCGGCTTCCTCCAATCGCGGCGTTCCCCTGGGCGTATATCATGGCGTATCAACAGATTAGATTAAAGGGACAGTCTTCCAATTTACTTTTATCACCAATTTTGCTTTGTTCTCTTGGTATTCTTAGTTGAAAGCTTAACCTAGGAGATTCATATGCTAATTTCTTAGACCTTGAAGCCCACCTCTTTCAGATTGCATTTTAACAGTTTTTCACCACTAGAGGGTGTTAGTTCACGTATTTCATATAGATAACACTGTGCTTGTGCATGAGAAGTTATCTGGGAGCAGGCACTGATTGGCTAGACTGCAAGTCTGTCAAAAGAGCTGAAAAAAGTGGCAGTTTGCAGAGGCTTAGATACAAGATAATCACAGAGGTTAAAAGTATATTATTATAACTGTGTTGGTTATGCAAAACTGGGAAATGGGTAATAAAGGGATTATCTATCTTTTAAAACAATAAAAATTCTGGTGTAGACTGTCCCTTTAATCCTGTAAGCCTGTTAAGGACTTGTGTGTGTATGAAACATGACATCCCTTTAAGGACATGTGAAGAAAGTGCACACTTTGTTGCGCAGTTAGATTCTCTTCTCAGCTGACAAGACAAGTAGAATTATTGTGTCTTCCTTTTGCTCCTCCGCTTATAGTCGGAGCAGTGTTGACTGTGACTGTCATTTAATTTTGGTGCAGATGCATTTTTGCTCCTGTTTGTGCACCTGATTGGTGTAGTTGTGACTCTGCCTTCTTTCTTTATCTAAGGAACGGAGCTGCACCATTTTCAGCCAGTGGCTGAGTCTGGTCATCGCCTCCTCCGTCTGTGAACGGAGTAGTGAATTTGGCTTCTGCCTCCGAGTGTAAGAGACTCCGTAGTCTGAGGGGTTATAGTCTCTTTATAAACAGATTGGGACCTGGTTGGTTTCTACGTTTTCTGGAGACATTATTAAAGCTCTCTTTTTGTTTCTTTTAAAGTGACAGTGCATGGAAAGTCCTTAATGTATTTAAGGTTTAATACATAAATGTATGGGCATTTCTTGTCTTTTTTGGGGCACAGGGGTCTGTTTTCTGTGAATTATTGCCTCATGTTCTAAGCCAATTTTTCTATCATTAAAGTGAGTGCATTTTTAGATAAAATAAAATGTTGCATAACTTATTGTGTTATTATGCAATTTGTTGCACCTGATTAAACAGACTTTAAGATTCTATTAAAAATAATGGGAGAGATGCAATAAAGCAAATATCCCATAGGGGGCGCTTCCTTAGTATAAACAATGCAAAATAGCACTTATAAGTAAAAAAAAAACCTACAACCACATATGCAACACATCAACCAATAATAAAAACAATAAAAAAAAAAAAACAGTAATAAAAAAAGTCATTGGATTCCAATATAAAGGCAGTACACTGATGAAGGATGGTCAATCCCTGGTATGCGATGATCTGGAGAAGAGAAAACACAGAGGCTCCAACATGGCCTAGTACCTTCAAGCAAGGGGATAAGCAATAGATAAATAGAGGTACTCACAAAGGGATAGCACCCAATAGTGCTAATGAGGCAGACTGGAACTTTGTAGCAGTCCATCTCACTATAAGCCAGCAGACGGGGGACATGAACAGGTAGTTGTCACAAATGTATTACTCATGTCTGTATAACAATTAGAAAACAGAGCTACCATAGCCTAGTACAGTTGGGACTGGCAGAGAGATGATAAATGGTAACACTTACAATATGTTATGCACCTCCAGGTGCAATACAGGCGAACTGGGACCTCTCAGTCACCCAGTAGACTGCGCTCTTGGCAAACTGGACCCACTTCAAGCTCCACGAAACCAAAGATAAAAATTTCAAAGTGCAGCAAGTGTATCATAAAAACAATACTTTATTAGAAACAGAGCAACACGTTTCTCAGCTTCTCAAGGGCTGTTTCCTCAGGCTATTCAATGCAAAAATGAATGATACACTTGCTATATAACATATGTCCCAATCAATGATTAGTTAATTGAACAATCGCCATCATCTGTATGTAGGATACCATTACATGGGTTACCATGGTAGCCAGACATATACAACCAAATCTTTGTTTACGCTCAAATGATGACATTAGTATGCACTGCCTTGGCAACCCAGCATCAGCATTAAAAATATATAAGCATATAATCCATGTTTTGCAACTATACAAATATAAAATATAAACAAATGAGTCAAACTGAATAAGGTCATCAATATTAGTACATTGAAATACACTCCTTTATACATATGGAGGTTTATGAACCAAAATAAGTGAATTGAAAGTGAATTGAAAGTTCATATACCAACTCAGCCCCTCCTTCCCCCCAGTATATTGAGATTAACTCCTTAATCTAACTACAGATGTATATCTAAATGCACGTACCTATAGGAGGATCAATGGCTAAACATAGCAATCTCCTGTTGGAATGTAAAATATATCGCCCACTATATATGATTTATGATGTGGTCTAATCGTAACGGGGAATACGGACCCTTCTTGTAGAGGATCCGTAACTTCCAAATAGTTGTCTTCAGTGAAATTTCCACCATCACCCTCAGCTACTGGGTCCCTCCCCCAACCAAGGGGGTATGTATCCCAAAGCCCAATCAGAGCGGACCCATGAGGCCAGCGTGAGGGAAGGCTATTACATCACTCCTAAAGGCGAGTGCCTGCCCCCAAATTAGGCTATGTTATCCTTGCCTTCTGTTCGCTAGTCTGACATTTCCACACACCCGTAGGGAACAGCTTGTTTATATTTGTATAGTTGCAAAACATGGTTTATATGCTTATATACTGTTTATACATCATTTGATTGTATACATAGATTTGGTTGTATATGTCTGGCTACCATGGTAACCCATGTAATGGTATCCTACAGATGATGGCGATTGTTCAATTAACCAATCATCGATTGGGACATGTCTTATAAAACAAGTGTATCATTCATTGTTACATTGAATAGCCTGAGGAAACAGTCCTTGAGAGGCTGAGAAACACATTGCTCTGTTTTTAATAAAGTATTGTTTTTATGATACACTTGCTGCACTTTGGCATTTTTTTTAATAGTTTTTATTGAGGTTCATTTCAAGGCTTACAAATATTAAATGTCAGCACATATTAAACAATACAGTAAGAAATGGTTACATGACTTCCATCTGATACATATCAGGATATATATATATATATATATATATATATATATATATATATATATATATATAGATATACATAACATGAATTTATGACTGTTACATTCTTTGTATAAGAAAATATTTGCCATGCAATCTGTTTACCAACTCCATGTTATATGAGGTCACTCTTGGACCCGTAAACTATACTAAACTGAGACGGAAGGAGACCACTCATGGGTCTCAAATGATGAACCTTTTTTTTTTATATATAGAATAGATAACAATATATAACAATCATTATATCACATGAGATTATATATAAGACCAGCAATATATATAACAATGTTATATGTAATAAGGGATAGAATTGTTGTCCTATGCTCACGACGTGAGCTCAATGGAGTATATGGGAAGGAGGGGAAGGGGAGAAAATGATCAAATATAAAAATGCTCAGTAGGAATATTGGTAATGTCCGGGGGGGGGGGGGGAGTAGTATGGGGGGACGAAGCTGGCACTGACTCAGGAGGCCAAGGTTAGGGGTATAAAGAACCAGATAATATTTTAGTGTTTTGATGCTGGGCTGAGAGAGACATTATATAGGGCTGACTGTGATATCTCCCCTCAGGGGTTGTTGTCCCCACTGGACGGAGCCAGAAAAGGTATATGGGATATGACCCACTCTCTTGCAAGAGTGGGAAAGGATGAGGGGAGATATCTGTAACCTTCTATGTCACTACAGTAATAACTATCCAGGTTTCCTTCTATATAGGACATCGGACAAACTAATATCAAATGCATAAGCACCTAGCCACTAATCACTCAAGTAGAAGAACAAGGAACCTTGTCATGTGCCAATAACATACTAAGAAAAAGCTTCTTATCTAAAGTGCACTTAGGTTATTGAGCAGGACAGGCTTATTAAAGTGTATTCTAATTTAGCCATTAATAGCACCTTGGGGTACCTTTTTTAAGTTATCTGCTTACAAGATAGGATATGGATATATATATACAGTTCCGAACCCTATGGGAATAATAGCATATGGGATTAAATTAAGCGTGAGAAAACTGTGTGGTGAGTCACCAGCAATTAATTAAATATAGAGAACAGTATCTAATCCACTCTCAACTTGCTATAGAAGTAGCCTCTCAACCTGCTAAACAAATGAGACCTTATGAGGCAAATGAAGAGTCATTCTTAAACCTATAGAGGGAAAGTTCTGGAAATGGAGGAATATAAGAACCTCTGTCAACTGGAAAACCTGTGTTTGCACATTTCTGTTTTTGTCTCTAATTGCTATCATCAAACTGTACAGCCTAAAAAACTTTAAGGGCTATAAAAAGGGTAAATGCAATACCATAAGAACTCCTTTAGATTCGGGTTACATGTAGCTATAGACCATAGTGCAAAAAATACTAGACTATAGGAGCATCCAAAGACATCATAAAGCTCATAGCCACAAATAGTTAAATGAAGTCTGTGGCAGTAGTCTATTCATATCTGAACCTTTACTCCCCTCTAGTGGCGGAAATAAATAGCTACACTTTGTCATCAGGTATATCATATAGCTCTTAGGGGATATTCTTCTTGTAGATTATCTAGCACAGGGTACAATGTGTAATCTCTACCTCACCTATCACACAGATATACTAAGAAAATATTAGTGTGTTGTCATTAAACAGCTCTTATATATCATGGTGCAGGTATAGGAGATATGGTTAAATGCTGTCACTTTGATTCATTATAGACCAGCTAGTGATTAACATTATTATCAACGGATTTTATCACCTGGGTATGGGCCCTATACCCAAGTAACTCATTGTCCACTCTATATATAAAACGATGCACAGGAGACTTTCAGTATACCCTTTATGACCAAAACATTGTAACCCATGACTTGGTTTTCTTAGTTTACCCCAACAGGTCAACAAAGGAGAGTAGCCAAAATGGAGGAGCTTCAATATTAACATGCAAGGCTGATAATGTAATCTTGACAGTTAGACTTTAGGTAACTGATTGAACATTTCCAACTTAACATTTCTGTAATGTACTTAGAACTGAATATAAAAAATAGCAGTAATGGATAAACTTCTTACACCAGTTCAGGGGCAAGACGTAATAGTAAGTCCAACTATACTCCGTGTTTCCTGTCAGGTACAATAGCAGAGTCCGCTGCCTTAAAGGTTGCAGAATGTACTAGGTAACAGGCTAACAGCAGTATAAAAAAGAACAACATTTTACAAACATACATTTCTGGCTATAAGAGACTATTTCCCAGGTGTCCCTGGTCTGAAGGGGAAGTAGTGTTGTAGTAGTGTTGTATATACTAACTGTAACATGGGGATCTACAAATGCATACACACATTTATCTAGGGGTCAGTAACCCTGTTGTACCACATTTAGAGTTCCTATATAAAAGGAGCTGCGAATTCCCTATTGATGTCAAGTTTAACATACAGTTTAAAGGGAACATGAAATGTAAGATGCCCTATACTGTAAAACATACCTATTTGGAAGGGCACCATAAAAAGCAGGCTGAGCATGAAACAGCAACATCCCTTATCGTTTCCCAGCTAGACACCATGTATGACTCTTTAAGTAGAGCAACACTGACCCCCAGTGGAGAAGAGTAATCTATGCAATAGTCTACTATGTAATGTCTTTACGTTGCAATGCAAATTTAGTAAGTAAATATAAAGGGATTAGTGTGGGACTCTAGGTATTTAACGTGTAGGTCATCTAAGGACCTGAGGTTAAAAGGAAGATATAATAGAAGAGATGTGTTTGTTTTTTGGAGCTAGTAAAACATAGAACTAAGAACATTATCTAATAATTGTTAAAACTGTTCATCAGAGAAAAAAAACACAGGTGTAGACAGGGGTAGATAGTGCCCCTAGGTGATAATGTTCTAAATTAACATACAGTGCCCAAGTCATTTCCAATTAGGGTCTATTGACCTATCCCATGCCGGTGCTCAGGTCCACTTGACTCTCTTGATAGATCTCCGGTGCGGTAGTCTCTTTCTCCATACCCTGCACAGCTGTTAATATGTGGCTGCTCATCGCCTGGCTGGTGTAGGTATTGGCCTTAATCGTTTTGCAATCTGTGAGTTATGTGGATTGTGCTATGATGCACAACTAGAATAGATATATGGGGATCGGTAGGAAGCACATATTTGTAAAACATATGGCGTTGCATACATAAAAACACCAGGTTACAAAACATAGCAGCCCAAAACGAAAAGGACTTGTAACATAAATAACTTAACTATTGTTAGGCACACCAGCCCCAAACCTGGGAAGTATAGCAATTTGGTAATAATGCAAATAGTGTGGAAACATCGACTATGTTTCAGATACAGTAACGTCATAAAGTCAATGTTCCTGTAGCTTGAATACACTTCTCGTGTCTTTGGGAGCATAGTATGAGGGAGGCAGCTATTTTCCTTAGCTGTGAACGTTGGTTGAGGTTTTATGGCTGCCCTCTGGGCCAGTATGGCACTTTATTAAAACAAGGCAGTCCCGGTTTTCATAACATTATTACCCCTCACCATGGCGAACATTTCTTGGTGTTTTGATACGTGCGGGAGGAGGGCACTCTGTCCGTGTATCGGAGTCTCCTGTCCCCTGGGAGCCTAGTTTATACAAGGGGAGTGTGAGGCTGTCTGTATATACCTTGTGCTCTGAGCGTCATATGGTAAGAGAGAAGGTTTCGGCGGTCCTTTACCATAAATATGTCCAAAGTGCTCGGGACCATAAAGTCATTGTACATTGTAGGGAAATCCGGCCTTGCCTCTCTGTGATGAATTCAATTATTGCCCCATCCCCGCACACAGGGCCACATACCTCTGCAGCGTTCATAGTAGTTCTCCCGAACTGTCTCAGAGCAGGCTTAGTTGGAGTCGGAGACAGGAGCACCGTACTGTTGGATAGGTCTCTGTGAATCTCCGGGTCTGTTAGTGTGGGAGTGTCATTGGCCAAAGTCTGACCCTCTGCTGGCTCAACTACTCCCAAAGTACCATAGAGTGATGGCCGTTGTATTTGAGGCCAATCGTTAAGAATGATATGGCGTAGGTCTCTCTCTAGTTTTCGGAAGTGCTCCCGGAGGAGCCGGTGTATGTCCGCTTCCCATCTGTCAACAGCCTCCATTTGGTTGTGGTGTGGTAGTTATAAAAAGGTTATCTGATGAATTATTTGATTGAAGGTTCCCCTCCTAGGGTAGATAATGGGCAGTCCGAATGCTACTGCTATACCCCATGTACTGGGGGGGTGTTGAGTCCTCGTGGTGAGGCCGCCGCTGGAGTTCTCAACGGTCCAGATCTGGATCTAGTAATCATAAACCCAGCAAGTTTAATATCAATCCACTCAGTGACACATGAGTCGTGCAAATATGAAAGTAGCTTTTAAACAACTTGCAGGATGGGCTCTGAAACCGGCGGGTAAGAGAGATCATACTAAGAGCTGCAGATATTGCAACCTAACATGGCCGCTGCCTAGACATGCCCCCTGGAATTTTTATCTTTGGTTTCGTGGAGCTTGAAGTGGATCCAGTTTGCCAAGAGCGAAGTCTACTGGGCGACTGAGAGGTCCCAGTTCGCCTGTATTGCGCTTGGAGGTGCACAACATATTGTTGTCAGTATATGGCCGGGTTATAATACAATATATTTAATAATTATCCTTTAAAATAAGCACTCAATAAAATGCATATACAAAACCATAAAATTAATAAAAAATTTCTAAGTTCTTTATATTAGTTAAAATGTATAGACACATTGCAATATATTTGTAGAAAACCAGATATGAATCAAAACTATACACGTTTAAACTATATAATATGCTATGCAAAGATCATAAAATTTACCTTTAGAACTAGCCTTATTCACAATTGAATTGCATTACCTCACCACAATGAAATTTTACAGTATGGGTCACTAATTTCCAGACAACTATACTTTAACAGTGCTTAGTTAAACAATAGAATAATATAAACTCTGAAACACCAGAAGTTATATACAGTATATTCTAAATGTAAACAGTCAGTTTAAATGCCAATTTATCTAAGCTGAAATAAATCCTTAATTACTTACAATTAAGACATATATATATATATATATATATATATATACACATACATACATACACAAAATCAGGAATAAGGACAGCATATCCAGACTGACCGGGTGCACATCACATGACCCATAAACAGGCTCAGCTTTGGTTGCTATCACACTCACATAAAGCTCTTCTATTTACAGAGTTACAGGCAGTTAACCCCGGGCCTGCCAGGGTGCAAGTCCTTAGGGAGAATTACAAAAACAGACAATACAACACACAAAGTCCAGTACTCACAAGCTCTCAGCTAGGATTAAAAAGCAAAACCGGAAGAGTTAGTTACCGCATTTGGCTAAATGGGACAAGCCCAGGTACCACGTCAAGGTCTCTTCCACATACCTGGGTCCCTAATACAGCCACACAACTGCAGCCATGCACACAAATGCAAGCTAATAATCAAACAAACTGGGAAATAGTCAGGGTTCACAGACTTATGTAATCACCCTGGGCATAAGCAAAATCAGGAATAAGGACAGCACATCCAGACTGGACCGGGTACACATCACATGACCCATAAACAGGGTCAGCTTTGGTTGCTATCACACTCGCATAAAGCTCTTCTATTTACAGAGTCACAGGCAGTTAATCCCGGGCCTGCCAAAGTGCAAGTCCTTAGGGAGAATTACAAAAACAGACAATACAACACACATAAAGTCCAGTACTCACAAGCTCTCAGTTAGGATTAAAAAGCAAAACCGGAATAGTTACTAACCGCATTTGGCCAAATGGGACAAGCCCAGGTACCACGTCAAGGTCTCTTCCACATACCTGGGTCCCTAATACAGCCACACAACTGCAGCCATGCACACAAATGCAAGCTAATAATCAAACAAACTGGGAAATAGTCAGGGTTCACAGACTTATGTAATCACCCTGGGCATAAGCAAAATCAGGAATAAGGACAGCACATCCAGACTGGACCGGGTACACATCACATGACCCATAAACAGGGTCAGCTTTGGTTGCTATCACACTCGCATAAAGCTCTTCTATTTACAGAGTTACAGGCAGTTAATCCCGGGCCTGCCAAAGTGCAAGTCCTTAGGGAGAATTACAAAAACAGACAATACAACACACATAAAGTCCAGTACTCACAAGCTCTCAGTTAGGATTAAAAAGCAAAACCGGAATAGTTACTAACCGCATTTGGCCAAATGGGACAAGCCCAGGTACCACGTCAAGGTCTCTTCCACATACCTGGGTCCCTAATACAGCCACACAACTGCAGCCATGCACAGAAATGCAAGCTAATAATCAAACAAACTGGGAACAAGTCAGGGTTTACAGACTTATGTAATCACCCTGGGCATAAGCAAAATCAGGAATAAGGACAGCACATCCAGACTGGACCGGGTACACATCACATGACCCATAAACAGGCTCAGCTTTGGTTGCTATCGGACTCACATAAAGCCTGTTTATGGGTCATGTGATGTGTACCCGGTCCAGTCTGGATGTGCTGTCCTTATTCCTGAGTTTGCTTATGCCCAGGGTGATAACATAAATCTGTGAACCCTTACTTGTTCCCAGTTTGTTTGATTATTAGCTTGCATTTGTGTGCATGGCTGCAGTTGTGTGGCTGTATTAGGGATCCAGGTATGTGGAAGAGACCTTGACGTGGTACCTGGGCTTGTCCCATTTGGCCAAATGCGGTAACTAATCCTAGCTGAGAGCTTGTAAGTGAGTACTGGACTTTATGTGTGTGTGTGTATATATATATATATATATATATATATATATATATATATATATAAAGTTCAATGAAGAGAAAAACAAAATGCTCAAAGCCCAATGTATATAAAAAATACAAAAGTTTATTGGGACAATTTTAAAAACATCAAAGTCCTATACAGGACATGTTGTAATCCAGGTTGTGATGCAGGTGCACAGAGAACTGTGTTCTGTGCACCTGCATCACAACCTGGATTACAACATGTCCTGTATAGGACTTTGATATTTTTTAAATTGTCCCAATAAACTTTTGTATTTTTTATATACATTGGGCTTTGAGCGCTTTGTTTTTATCTTTGTTGGATTTTATACTTCTCACAGCGTGTGGAACAGGCACGCTGAAAAACCAGCTGCCGCAGCCTATCAGTAAGGGACTGTAGATCCTGCCCTCCCCTCCTAGAGAGCCGTACTTCACTAAGCAAACACCGGGTGGATTATCGAGTGTGCTCCGTTGTGCATATACATACATATATATATATATATTTGCAAAGATAAATTACTTAACACTAAAGGATTAGTTTTAAAATACACAGGCTATGAAATACAAGGTTAAAATACAATTATTTTTTTTAAATAAATCTGCTATCTACAGCAATGATGAATGTTTGTTTTAAATATTTTGCATACAAAAGGCAAGCTTAAAACTATACAGGACTATGAATCTAAAATATAAATATGCTCTTTAAATCTATCAGTTGTAATTTAACTGCAGCGACTATGAATATATTTTGTTTTAAATATTACCTATATTTAGCAACCTCTTATACTTTACCAGGGGATCAATGAAAATCTTCCTATTTCCAGAATTTTCAATGTACCTTCAATTCACCTCAGAGTACAAAAGGAGAGTTTTGCAATGTGGAGAAGTAAGGGTAGCTATTATGCCTTTTAGTAACTGTATCCAATGCAGCCAATTTCAGTTAGCAGACAGACAGCCACCCTTTTACTATCCTATGCTTGGGGTTTTATCATGTGATATAACCCCACCCCTTTTTGTTCTGTACCATCATTGGTGAATTGGATAGGCCCTTCGGATCTGAGCATGGATTGGCCCTGGGAAATATCATTTTTAACAGCCAAATGCCTTTTGGCTGTAATAATGGATTTTGGCCATCCGGGGCAGCAGACAGAGACAGATTCATTTTAATTGTTTCTATACAGTAAAAAACATTTCTTTAAAAATGTTCATTTAAAATGCCATAATTTCTTTATATTAATAACTTACATGTTCAAATACACATGGGTCACACAGTATAATTTTTCCTGATCATTTTAAAACCACATGTGAATGTATTTCACTTATAATGTATAAAATGCGTTTAAACCATATTTCTTTCATGTAATTAGCAAGAGTCCATGAGCTAGTGACGTATGGGATATACATTCCTACCAGGAGGGGCAAAGTTTCCCAAACCTTAAAATGCCTATAAATACACCCCTCACCACACCCACAATTCAGTTTTACAAACTTTGCCTCCCGTGGAGGTGGTGAAGTAAGTTTGTGCTAGATTCTACGTTGATATGCGCTTCACAGCAGGCTGGAGCCCGGTTTTCCTCTCAGAGTGCAGTGAATGTCAGAGGGATGTGAGGAGAGTATTGCCTATTTGAATTCAATGGTCTCCTTCTACGGGATCTATTTCATAGGTTCTCTGTTATCGGTCGTAGAGATTCATCTCTTACCTCCCTTTTCAGATCGACGATATACTCTTATATACCATTACCTCTACTGATTCTCGTTTCAGTACTGGTTTGGCTATCTGCTATATGTAGATGAGTGTCCTGGGGTAAGTAAGTCTTATTTTTTGTGACACTCTAAGCTATGGTTGGGCACTTTATACATAAAGTTCTAAATATATGTCTTTAAACTTATATTTGCCATTCAGGATAATCAGTATTCCTTCTTTCAGACTGTCAGTTTCATTATTTGGGAAAATGCATATGAATAAAATATTTTTTCTTACCTTAAAGAAATTTTCTAATTGACTTTTTTCCTTGCGGGCTGTTAGGCTCGCGGGGGCAGAAAATGCTTCAATTTATTGCGTCATTCTTGGCGCAAACTTTTTTGGCGCAAAACTTTGTCATTTCCGGTGCCATAGTTAATGCCGGAAGTTTACACGTGGTTGCGTCATTTTTGACGCATGTGTGTTACAGACTTTTTTTTGCGCCAAAAAGTGTGGGCGTCATACTTGGCGCCAAAAAATGTGGGCGCCATACTTGGCGCCACTTTTTTTCACATTATTTAAGTCTCACTTTTTTGTTGCTTCTGGTTGCTAGAGGCTTGTTTGTTTTGCATTTGAAACTGTCATTTAAGGAATTTGATAATTTTGCTTTATATGTTGTTTTTTTCTATTACATATTGCAAGATTTTCCATAAATTATTCCTGGATCAGAACATACTGAGGGATTCCTGTTGACTAAGAAGTCCTACCAAAGCTAAGTTCATTTATTTTAAATGTTATGAATCTTTATCTTTAGCTATGGTTTGTAATAAGTTATCATGATAAACTTTTACATGCAGAATCCATTAGTATTTATGCTTTATGTATTGCTTTTCTTTTTACATCTTATGTACAAGATATACTTAGAAAATTTATAAGAATATTTTTCTGATTCTAGGTTAAGGCTTTGTCTGACTTTGTGCCTTCTATTAAATTTTTTTTAGGTGTTTTTCAAACTTCTTTTTGATGAAGTTTCAAATGACCAACAACATACTGAATTATCCTTCTCTGATGATGTTTTTTCTCTTTCAGAACTTTTCTTCATCAGATATTGACACTAACAAATCTACTTTTTTATTTTTTATTAGAGTACATTTGTTTTTTGTTGAAAAGGTGTTGATTATTTTGGATATTGAGGTAACTAGTTCTTTTTCAAAACTAGCTAACATTTTATTTCTGCTTATTTTATCTTCTGTGTCTTCAGAGGTTTTTTTCCATTCCTTCATTCTAGGGAATGGAATAGGCTGACAATTTTCTTCAAAGGTTTTAAATTATATTCTTTGCCGGCAGTTAAATTCAATTTTGAGGGTTCTCCAATTTAATGGGGCTATCTCTACTCCTGCTAAATTATGCTATTGTTTCTATAGCAAAATAGTATTTATTTTCTTTTTAAATGGTTGTATCCTATTTAACCCCTTAATGACCGAGGACGTGCAGGGTACGTCCTCAAAAAAAAGGCAGTTAACGCCTGAGGACGTACCCTGCACGTCCTCGGTGTGGAAAGCAGCTGGAAGCGATCCTGCTTGCTTCCAGCTGCTTTCCGGTTATTGCAGTGATGCCTCGATATGGAGGCATCCTGCAATAACCTCACATGGCCATCCGATGCAGAGAGAGACACTTTGTGGCCCTCTCTGCACCGGACATCGATGGCCGATATCGTTGGTGGGTGGGAGCCGAATTGGGAGGCGGGTGGGCGGCCATCGGTGTGCCGTGTGTCGTCAAGGGGGGCGGGATCGGGGGCGGGACCGTCAGGGGGCGCGCACGGACGCGCGCGCGTGCACGGAGGGTGGCGAGCGGGCGGGCGGGCGCGTGCACAGGGCGGGAGCGGGTGGGAACCGCTACACTACGGAAAATGTTTTAATAAAACTGGCCTAATCTTGTTTGTGCAAAAGCACAAAAAGTGATCGTGGAGGGGTGGGGGGGGTTGGTTTTGTGTGTGGGGAAGCTACACTACAGAAACTTTTAACAAATTTAAAAAAAAACAATTTTTTCTTCTAAACTGGGTACTGGCAGACAGCTGCTAGTACCCAAGATGGTGCCCATTAAGTTAGAGTGGGAGGGGATAGAGCTGTTTGGGGGGGGATCAGTGAGGTTGGGGGCTAAGGGGGGATCGTACACAGCAGCATATGTAAATATGCTTAAAAAATCATTAAAAAAAAATATATAGCTTTTATTTTAGTACTGGCAGACTTTCTGACAGTACTTAAGATGGCGGGGACAATTGTGGGGTGGGGGAGGGAAGAGAGCTGTTTGGGAGGGATCAGGGGGTCTGATGTTTCAGGTGGGAGGCTGAGCTCTACACTAAATCTAATATTAACCCTGCAAGCTCCCTACAAGCTACCTAATTAACCCCTTCACTGCTAGCCATAATACACGTGTGATGCGCAGCGGCATTTAGCGGCCTTCTAAATACCAAAAAGCAACGCCAAAGCCATATATGTCTGCTATTTCTGAACAAAGGGGATCCCAGAGAAGCATTTACAACCATTTGTGCCATAACTGCACAAGCTGTTTGTAAATGATTTCAGTGAGAAACCTAAAATTGTGAAAAATTTTACGTTTTTTTTAATTTGATCGCATTTGGAAGTGAAATGGTGGCATGAAATATACCAAAATGGGCCTAGATCAATACTTGGGGTTGTCTACTACACTACACTAAAGCTAAAATTAACCCTACAAGCTCCCTACATGCTCCCTAATTAACCCCTTCACTGCTGGGCATAATACACGTGTGGTGCGCAGTGGCATTTAGTGGCATTCTAATTACCAAAAAGCAACACCAAAGCCATATAAGTCTGCTATTTCTGAACAAAGGGGATCCCAGAGAAGAATTTACAACCATTTGTGCCATAATTGCACAAACTGTTTGTAAATAATTTCAGTGAGAAACCTAAAGTTTGTGAAAAAATTTGTGAAAAAGTGAACGATTTTTTTTATTTGATCGCATTTGGCGGTGAAATGGTGGCATGAAATATACCAAAATGGGCCTAGATCAATACTTTGGGTTGTCTACTAAAAAAAAATATATGCATGTCAATGAATATTCAGAGATTCCTGAAAGATATCAGTGTTCTAATGTAACTAGCGCTAAGTTTGAAAAAAAAAAAATGGTTTGGAAATAGCAAAGTGCTACTTGTATGTATGGCCCTATAACTTACAAAAAAAGCAAAGAAGATGTAAACATTGGGTATTTCTAAACTCAGGACAAAATTTAGAAACTATTTAGCATGGGTGTTTTTTGGTGGTTGTAGATGTGTAACAGATTTTGGGGGTCAAAGTTAGAAAAAGTGTTTTTTTTTTCAATTTTTCCTCATATTTTATAATTTTTTTATAGTAAATTATAAGATATGATGAAAATAATGGTATCTTTAGAAAGTCCATTTAATGGCGAGAAAAACGGTATATAATATGCGTGGGTACAGTAAATGAGTAAGACGAAAATTACAGCTAAACACAAACACCGCAAAAATGTAAAAATAGCCTTGGTCCCAAACGGACAGAAAATGGAAAAGTGCTGCGGTCATTAAGGGGTTAAGGAAAATTTTTTATTTTCAGGTACTTTTCTTGGACCTGTAATTTATTTGGATGATGTTGCTTTTGCTCCATTTTTTTCTGTTTACTTTAAAGATCAAGTATCAGATTATGTATTATTTAGCATTGTTAAGGGACAAAGTCTACTGCTTATTTGAGGTTCAGACTGGGTGCTGTTGCATTTGTCTTGTTGTCTTGCATTTTTGTTTATGCAAGTCCGGTGTGTTCTGGTCCCTTAACTGGATTAACATGCTAATAATTTTATTTGTTTCTTCATTTTTATTGAATATTTTCACAAATGAGGTTTAATCTATGTCTTTAGCTGTTTTTAGCTAGAAGAAATTTTGTGATTTCTAAAAAATCCTTATTTCTTTTTTTCCAAGATAATCAATTATTTGATTCATATTGGATTCAATTCTTAACTGTTACTCTGGGCTTCAAAATTAAGTTCTTAGACTAAAAACTTTAAGCTAATTTTAGTTTGGTTGTTCTTACTAAAGAAAAAAAATTCTAAATTCTTACCCAAGTAACATGTTTTTATTTAGAAGTTTTTTTGGTTCTATTCGGTCCAAAATTCTTAGATTTTGGGTACAAAATAAAATTAACACTTTTCTTAATGTGTTTCAGTCCCATATATTTTGGGTAATGTTGAAGTGCGGTTGATCACCTGTTGAGGATCAAGCGCTGCTCAGATCTGGAATCTTCTGGGGTATTTATTCCAGTTCCATTTTTAGGATCTGGGTTTTGGGGTTTTATTCAAACTATTTATTGTTCCAAAGATAGAAAATATTTTTATTATATAAATGTATCATCTTTTAGATTGGTATTTATATGGTCTATTCTGACTTTTTTTGGTCAGTGATAGCATTATTTGTTTTCATTAGATACAATAGATGCATATCTTCATTTCTGTTTTCATTCAGATTATTTTTATTTTCTGAGACTACGGAATCTCATATGATTCAATTTTGTTTTTTCAAGACATGGTTAGAGGATCTTTTTATCAAAAGCTCTTGATTCCTCAAACAAGGGTCACCTTTTTTTAGGTTTCCAGATAGATTGTGTCACTGTCTTTGTCTCTAACAGATAAGTGATTTTTTTCTTATTGGGTTCCGTCTGTCGGTACCTTCAGTCTCTATTATTTCATTCAGTTGCTATATATGCATGGAAATTTAGGTCTTATGGCTGCAGCATTGGATTCATTTTCCTTTGCTCATTTTCATAGAAAACCTTTCCAATTTTTTTATGCTGCATAATGGTGCAGGGATTCTAGGATTTCACTTTTTAAATCTTCGAATTCTATGTTTATCTATCTTTGATTAGGTGGTTAAGATCACCATCATTTAGTTCTACAGGTCTCTTCGATTCTTTCAACCTGGACCATGATCTCTATAGATGCAAGTCTTTTAGGTTGGGAGGCTTTCTGAGGTTCTCTGTCAGCACAAGGGGTTTGTAAATCTCAGGAGGCGAGATTACCATTTGATATTTTGGAACTCCGTGCATTACCAGAGTTCTTCAGTTGGTTTCTTTTGAAGAAGAGACGTTTATTTTTTTTTCAGACATTATCACATCTGTGGTATATGTCAATCATCAGGGTGTGACTATCAGTCTTTAGACTGTGACAAGTATCTCGGATATTTGCTTGGGCTAAATCCAGCTCCTATCTAAATTTTGGGGTCCTTTTCCCAGGTATAGACATTTGGGAAGCGGATTATCTCTGTTAATCAAGCTTTACATCCGGGAGAATGGTCTTTACCCAGATATGTTTTTCAATTTTTCAGATGTGAGGGCTTCCAGAAATAGATCTGTTGGCCTCTCGTCTTAACAAGGAATTTCCCAGGGGCCTATTTCAGGTCCGGGGATCCTCAGGCAGAAGTAGCTTATGCATTGACACTTCCTTGGAATAATCATTCTGTCTATATCTTCCGCCTCTAGTTCTTCAAAAATTCTAATGGAGCGTTCGTTTGTACTGCTGGTGGTTCCAGCATGGCCTCACAGGTTTTGGTATGCGGATCTCATTCGGATGGCCAGTTGCCAACCTTGGACATTTCCGTTAAGACCAGACCTTTTATCTCAAGGCCCATTTTTCCATCAGGATCTCAAATCATTTAATTTGAAGATATGGAGATTGAACGTTTGATTCTTAGTCATAGAGGTTTCTCTGACTCAGTGATTAATACTATGTTACAGGTTTGTAAATCTGTCTCTAGAAAGATTTATTATCGAGTTTGGAAGACTTTCATTTCTTGGTGTTCTTCTCATAAATTCTTTTGGCATTCTTTTAGAATTCCTAGAATTTTACAATTTTTCAGGTTGGTTTTGTCTGCAAGTTATTTGAAAGGACAAATCTCTACTCTTTCTGTTCTTTTTCACAGAAAGATTGCTATTCATTCTGATATTCATTGTTTTGTACAGGCTTTGGTTTGTATCAAGCCTGTCATTAAGTCAATATCTCCTCCTTGGAGTCTCAATTTGGTACTGAGGGCTTTACAGGCTCCTCCGTTTGAACCTTTGCGTTCTCTGGACATTAAATTACTTTCTTGGAAAGTATTGTTCCTTTTGGTTATATCTTCTGCTAGAAGAGTTTCTGAGTTTTCTGCTCTTTCTTGTGGATCTCCTTTTCTGATTTTTCATCAGGGTAAGGCAGTGTTCCTTCCTGTTATTCATTATTTTGTTCAGGCTTTGGTTCTTATCAAACCTGTCATTAAGCCAATTTCTCCTCCTTGGAGTTTTAATTTGGTTCTAAAGGCTTTACAGGCTCTTCTATTTGAGCATATGTTTTCTCTAGACATTATTTACTTTCATGGAAAGTATTGTTCTTTTTAGACATCTCTTCAGCTAGAACAATTTTTAATTATCTGTTCTTTCTTGTGAGTCTCCTTTTTCTGATTTTTTCATCAGGATAAGGTGGTTTTTGCTATCCTCATTTCAATTTTTACCTAAAGTTGTGATTTCTATCAACATTAGGGAGGAATTATTGTCTTTTACTAAGACTTCTTTGGTAAGATTCTTACATTCTTTGGATATGGTAAGAGTTTTGAAATCTTATGTTGAAGCTATTCAGATTTCAGATAGTCTTCTAGTCTATTTGCTATCTTTTCTGGTGTTAGGAAGGTCAAAAGGCTTCTGCCATTTATTTGGCATCTTGCTTAAACTTTTGATTCATCATGCTTATTTGGAGTTGGGTGGATTCCCGACTCGGAGGATTATGGCTCATTCTACTAGGTAAGTTTCTACTTCCTGGGCTTTTTAAGAATGAAGCTTCTGTTGATCAGATTTGCAAAGCAATGGCTTGGTCTTCTTTGCATACTTTTACTATGTTCTACCATTTTGATGTTTTCTCTTCTTTAGAAGCAGTTTTGGTAGAATGGTACTTCAGGCAGCTGTTTCAGTTTGATTCTTCTGCTTATATTTTCAGTTTTTTTCATTATAAAAATTGAAACTTTTTTGATTTGGGTAGTGGATTAATTTTTCAGCAGAATTGGCTGTCTTTATTTTATCCCTCCCTCTCTAGTGACTCTTGCGTGGAAGTTCCACATCTTGGGTATTTATTATCCCATACGTCACTAGCTCATGGACTCTTGCTAATTACATGAAAGAAAACATAATTTATGTAAGAACTTACCTGATAAATTCATTTCTTTCATATTAGCAAGAGTCCATATGAGGCCCACCCTTTTTTGTGGGGGTTATGATTTTTTGTATAAAGCACAATTATTCCAATTCCTTATTTTTTTGATGCTTTCGCTCCTTTTTTATCACCCCACTTCTTGGCTATTCGTTAAACTGAATTGTGGGTGTGGTGAGGGGTGTATTTATAGGCATTTTAAGGTTTGGGAAACTTTGCCCCTCCTGGTAGGAATGTATATCCCATACGTCACTAGCTCATGGACTCTTGCTAATATGAAAGAAATGAATTTATCAGGTAAGTTCTTACATAAATTATGTTTTTCTATGAAACAATTTAAGGATTATAATATCTTCATCCTGGATTCAATTTCCTTCTTCAGCCATCCGCTCAACATCACATACATGCTTTGAGATCAGCAAATATATGTGGTTTTCACACAATTATATCTACATTAGATTATTATCCCATACAGATTAATATTTCATATCTGTATGCTTCTTTTTAAGTGTATAAAACACATAGGATATTATTTAAAATACCAATTATCTGTGTACTTACTAGGTGCCTGAAATGAAATAAATAATGTTGTTAAAAATATTCATTTGAGTATTTCCTTATATTCGTATAAAATACAGCGGATTAAATATTGTTATATGGTATTTAAATTATGCAGGCTGTATTTTAACAATGGTTTTGAGAGTTAAATGCAAGACATGTGCTTTTGCTTAGCGAATCTTCCCCCAGACGTATGTCTGAGCTTCGTATATTCAAACCTCAGCAGTTATAATTAGTCTTTGCATCTCATTAGGCTTCAAAGGAAAAGTTCCAGATACTATGTCTCTGTCATTCCAGGGATTCCTGTAATCCAGGCAATGAAACAGATGTTTCCCCTTTGAAACAACTTAAAGGTTATCTTAATTAGGATAAGCGTATCTTATGTCTGATCTAAGATTTGGAATATACAGCTATATAGATTGACCATCTATTATTGAAGTTTTTGCCTTTCTTTGAAGTGAGTGAAATTAATTAGACCAATTGTCTTTTCTAAGATTACTTTGAAAACAATTTATTTTGATGATTGGGACACAGGCCTGTGCTGTATCCTGTGTATTCAAAAGAAGTGGGTGCTAAATTACACACAGTAACATTTGGAGTTTTACCAATAAATGAATTATTTGGTGTATACAACCATCTATATATATATTAAATAATAATATGTATGTATATATATATATATATATATATATATATATATATATATATATATATATATATATTATTTAATAACATTCACAGATCTTCTGACATTGTGTTACCATTTATCATCTCTCTGCCAGTCCCAACTGTACTAGGCTATGGTAGCTATGTTTTCTAATTGTTATACAGGCATGAGTGATGCATCTGTGACAACTACCTATTCATGTGTCCCATCTGCTGGCTTATAGTGAGCTGGACCACTACGAAGTTCCAGTCCGCCTCATTAGCACTATTGGGTGCTATCCCTTTGTGAGTACCTCCTATTTATCTACTGCTTATCCCCTTGTTTGAAGGTACTAGGCCATGTTGGCGCCTCTGTGTTTTCTCTTCTCCAGACTTTAAGATTAGTTTATTTCTAAGCCTCATGTCTCTTAGGATGATGCTGTTCAGGCGATGCCACAGCTTTCTCCTCAAGCGTCCCAAACCTTAGTAGCAGCACATGCAGTGCCCCGCGGTTCCTCTTAATCTCCTGGAGAAATTGCTGCTCAAGTATCTTCAGCGGTATCTGTGGCATTATCTGCTTTTCCTATGTCAAGGGAAGACACAAAAGGAACATAAGAGATTCAGATAGTAAGGTTTCTGTCTCATCTGCTGCTATTCAGGTTGTCCTTCCTCTTACATCTGATAAAGAAGATATATCGGTAGCCTCTGAGGGTAAAATCTCAGATTCAGTCAGTATAATTCCTTCATCTGATACGGAAGTCGTTTCCTTCACATGAATGCTTTAACACCTCATGTATTGTTAATAAGAGGAAAATTAGAGTTTCAGATAGTAAGGTTTCTGTACCGCCTACTGCTGCACTGGTTGCCTTCCTCACAGGTCTGATGAGGAGGATGTGTCATTAGCCTCTGAAAGTGAAATCTCAGATTCGGACAGAATAATTCCTTCATCTGATGCTGAAGTAGTATCCTTCAGATTTAAGCTTGAACACCTTTGTGTATGGTTAAAGGAGGTGTTGGCTACTTTGCAATGACTCCTATATGTATGTCGTTGTCAGCCCTAAAGATTCTAGTAAACTTTATAAGTACTAGGATTCCTCTGTGGAAGTTTTTTCCTGTTCCAGACCATGCTAGGAGATTTTTCACAGGAATAGGAGAAGTCAGGGTTTCTTTTTTCCCGTCTCCTGTCTTTAAAAATATCTTTTCTGTTGCTGTCTCCATTAAATATAAGGGGCACGGTGCCTAAGGTAGTAGGACATTTCTACTCTGCTTAAGAGAACTATGTTTCCTAGAGAGGATAGCTGTTCTTTTCAGGATCAATAGACTAAGCTGGAGGCTTACATGGACGTTTGTATTGCCACTGTGTCAAGTGCAGCATCTTATTGGTGCGGTGCCTTGTCTGATTCCATTTTAGTAGGGACTCCTTTTGAGGAGATCCAGAACAGAATTAAGGCTCTTAAGCTAGCCAATTCTTTTATTTCTGTTGCTGCTATGCAAGTTTTTAAGCCGGGAGACAAGGTATCTGGCTTGTCTGTGCTAGCCCACGGGATGTTGTGGCTATATTCTAAGTCGGTGGAATTTTCCTCTGAGTCCAAGCTTCTGGCGCTTCCTTACAAGGGTAAGACCTTGACCAAAAAAATAGTGGATGATAGACTATCCACTGAAAGAATGCACTTAGCACTCTGCCCAGACTTGAGAGCGGATATTTCCAGGTATAATTAAAACATAACTTTTAATGTGTTACAAAACTATTACAAAACTACCAAAATGATTAAAATATAGACTCTGTTTGTTATGCTCAAAGTACAAATGGACCAATATAGTGACTGTGATAATTGTATAATATGGCCTTAGGTACAGATAAATATCACATAGCTTGGTCTAAAGTTATTTGGCGTTGAGTACGTTAAGATGGGTACATAGTTAATCTACTTATATCTAGACTGTCTTAATGCATAGATCAATGATAGTACTATGGGCACTATAGTGCTATAATGAATTATAATAATTCTATATATATATATCTCTCTCTCACTCCCTGCGTGTTAAGGGGTGGTGTCCATATATATTGATAGAAATGCTTCACAGCTGATCAGTTAAATAGTGAGTACATGTTACATTAGCTGTATGGTATAGATATCTCTATATCCAGGGAGTTGTGATTAATTAATCTTTACTGTATGTTTGTGAGTTAGTTATAATAATACACACATATTATATAGTCAAAATCTTCATCAGGTCTCTGGGTTACCCCCAGTAACATGTACTCACTATTTAACTGATCAGCTGTGAAGCATTTCTATTAATATATATGGACACCACCCCTTAACACGCAGGGAGTGAGATATATATATATATATATATATATATATATAATTATTATAATTCATTATAGTACTATAGTGCCCATAGTACTATCATTGATCTATGCATTAAGACAGTCTAGATATAAGTAGATTAACTATATACCCATCTTAACGTACTCAACGCCAAATAACTTTAGACCAAGCTATGTGATATTTATCTGTACCTAAGGCCATATTATACAATTATCACAGTCACTATATTGGTCCATTTGTACTTTGAGCATAACAAAGTCTATATTTTAATCATTTTGGTAGTTATGTTTTTTAACTGTAACACATTAAAAGTTATGTTTTAATTATTTTAATATGATTTTTATTGTGTTTTTGAACAAGAAAAAAAATAGTTTTATAAAACAATATTTTGCAAAAAAACATACATTGTAGCAATGACAATATTGAACTGAAAATCATCATTAATATGGAAATCTGAGAAAGAGAAAATACTTGGTCTTAAACCATCAATTATCTTTACTCACAGCATTCATTTAGGGACCTAAATATTCTTAGTGAACAGGAATAAATAAAGTGATAGGTTAGGTCTCTCTGCTATCTGTTACGCAAATTTGTAGAGTAACAACTTTTCAACCTAGACCAAGTGAAAGCATAGAGGAGAGAAAAGAGGTAAGTTGGAAGTAAGGGGAAGATAGATAAGGGAGGGTGGGGAGGGAAGGGACTGTTTAGGATCTTATCCTTTATTCTGTAGGTCTTGGATTATTGTCTGATCGGTTATGGGGAAACTTTTAGTCTATGTGGGAGGAGCCCTATGTTTGGGAAACATCTCGTCTGCTCCTTCTCCTAAGTTCTGGTGTATCATGCATAATCCAGTAGTACCAAACTTTCTGGAAGGTATCTTGTGTGTCCTGCAATGTAGCCACTTGTGCTGACATATTGTAATAGTGTTTGATTTTATTTATAATTTCTCCCCTATATGGGGCACCCTCCTTCCAACAGTGTGCGATACATACCCTTGCAGCTGTGCAGGTTATTTTGATGAATTGATTTATGTGCTTATTAAATTCTTTAAATCTAGTATGTAGTAGTGCCTGTGCCATAGAAAGATTGATGGGGCTGTCTATGATTGAGCTTAGAAATTGTGATAGATGATTCCATATTCTATATGAGTGGGGGCAGTCCCACCACATATGTTTGTATGTGCCCTCTTCTTCGCACCCTCTATAACAAAGCTTGGACCCATGTCTAATGGTATGCGAGGTTATCACCGGGGTCAAATACCAACAAAAGTTGGTTTTAATACAGCTTTTGAGCATATCAGCGTTTATTAATCCCCTTCTCGCATTATATAGAATTGCTTGCCAGGTTTGTACTGCGAATTCCTTATAAAGGTCTTTTTCCCCCTTAATTTGTAAAGGAGTTTTGACGTTCCCTGTAGCCTGTTGGATTGCCTGGTATATTTGAGTGATCATTTTCTTGGGTCTTGTTGGCGAGCTACATATAGGTTCTAGGGAGGTGAGGGGGTTGCTTGGGCCTGCTGGTATAAAGTGTTGTATGTTGGAGGAGATTTGTAAATACAAAAACCAGTGAAGTTTGGTCGGGTGGAGCTTTTCTTGTAATTGTGCACATGTTAGTATTTTACCCCTTTCAAGTAAGTCTGCTATTCTATATAGCCCTCTATTTTCCCACTTTTTGAAAGTTAGGGTGTGTTCTGGTTTGATGATACATTTAAGTGGCGTTTTAATAGATTTATGAGGTAACAGTTTGAGAGTTGGAGTGAGTTTGGACCATTGCTTGATCATGAAATCTGAAATTGGGAAAGTGATGTGTTTCTTAACTGAGCTGTGTTTCGGGTCCCAAAGCACTAACGTTTGTGGTTTAACTTCTGTAATGTCAGACTCTAGCTTTGTCCAAATGATGTCTTCCTCTAGATTCTGAAGGAGGGCAGTCTGTGCTAGTCTAGCCGCCTGGTAGTATTGTTTAAAGTTTGGTGCCCCAATCCCCCCCATTTTTCTGTGTCTATTTAGTATAATGGATGAGATTCTGGCTTTTTTATTACCTCTTATGAAACCATTAATGCGTCTTTGAAGATCGTCTAGATCTTGTGTCGGTATATTTATGGGTAAAGTGCGGAATAAATACAGGATCCGCGGTAATACTGTCATTTTGACTGCGGACAGTCTTCCAAACCAGGAGAATCCTAGTTTGCTCCAGCTACTTAAGTCTTGTTTGATGGCTTTATATATTGGGGGAAAATTAGCTTGGTATAGTTCAGATGAACTTCTCGTTAGGTTAATCCCTAAATATCTAAGGTGTTGTTTAATCCATTTAAATAAAAAATTTAGTTCGATTAACTTTTTACTGTGATCTGGAAGTGCTATGGGCATAGCCTCACATTTCTCCAGGTTCAGCTTATAACCTGAAATTTTGGAAAATGAGTCGATAGTTTCATTTAGATTTGGTAATGAGAGCATGGGCCTGGTCAAAGATAACAAGATATCATCCGCGAATAAGCTTATACTCCCTCTGCTTAATATTTATTCCTGAGATGTCTGGAGATTTCCTAATATGTTTGGCTAGGGGTTCTATGCATAAAGCGAATAGTAAGGGGGACAATGGGCATCCCTGGCGGGTGCCATTGAGCACTGTGAATTTATCCGACTGATGACCCAGTTTTTGTTTCGTGTAAATAGTCAAGTAGGGCTATCATTCTCCTAATATTGTCTGGGGCCTCTCTGTTTTTAATGAAGCCCACCTGATCAAGATTGATTAATTTGGGGAGGATGTGTTTAAGGCAGTTAGCTAAAATTTTTGTGAGGATTTTTAAGTCCTGGTTTATCAGGGAAATTGGCCTATAATTATAACATAAAGTTTTATCTTTGCCTGGTTTGGGGATTACTATAATTTTGGTGTCTAAATGGTCGGGGGGATGATATGACCCTGCATAATATGGTTGCAAAATTTAACTATGTGGGGAGTGAGGGACGTCTTAAACGTCTTGTAGTATTCACCAGGGAAGCCATCCGGGCCAGCTGCCTTCCCTGGTTTTAAATCTTTCAAGACCGCGAGCACCTCCTGACTCGTGATATCTGCATTTAGGGTATCAAAATCTTCTTGGTTATTCGATGGCATGTCAGCCTCCTCTAAAAATGTATCCAATAGACCTTGTGTTTGTGGTGTTTTGCTAACCTTCTGTCCGTCGTATAGGTTCCCGTAATATGCCGCAAATGTGTTAACTATGTCTATTGGATTTGAGGTCATTTCCCCTCCCATTTTACGCAGTAGAGGGATGGAGATATCTCTGATTTTGTTTCTGATTCTATTTGCTAGAAACCTATCAGGTTTGTTCGCATAGACGAAGTACCTAGATTGTAGCCTTAATCCTGCTCTAATCGATTGATCGTTAAGTAGTTTATCTAAGGTCTGTCTCTTTTCTTGTAGTGAGTGATATATGTTTTTAGAGCCAGTCAGTTTATGTCGCCTCTCAAGGGCTGCTATTTCTGTTTGAAGTGTAGTGAATAGTGCCTTGGTTTTGCGTTTGTATTTAGATTTAATTTGAATTAGTAAACCCCTTAGGACCGCTTTATGTGCCGCCCACACCTGAAGAGGGTTGTCTACTGAGGTATTATTGGTGTTCCAATATTCAGTCATATGTTTAAATATAGTCTCTTTCAGTATAGGATCTTTTATGATTGTGGGGTCATATGTCTAGCTCTTCATAGAGCTGGGTGGGAGTAACCCTTCCACCCTCACCGACACCACAGAGTGGTCCGACCACACACATGGTGAGATGGAGGAGGACACAAGATTTGTTAGCAGTATTTGGCTCAGGAAAATGTAATCTAATCTATAATATTTGCTGTGTGCTGAGGAATAAAATGTGTGATTTGAGGTTGTACCGTACAGAGCCTTCCAGAAGTCTGACAAGTTGTGGCCCTCTAGGGTATTTATTATTGATTTATACTTTCCTGCACTTCTATCTTGTTTATGAAGGTGTTGTGTATTTGGGTAACAATCTTGTTTGTACAGAGAAACGTTAAAATCGCCAGCTAGGAATATTCTGGTTGTGTTCCAACTGGAAAGTAGGTAGGATAGCCGAGTAAAAAACTGTTCCTGTTGTGGCGTAAACGTTGCAAAACATGACCTCCACTTCATTTAATGTGCCTCTAATGATTATATATCTACCTTCCTTATCAATAATGGTGTCAGTGGGGTAAAAATTTAAGGAAGAATGAATTAGAATAGAGACTCCCCTTTTTTTTGTCCGTTGTGGAGTGGTAGTGTATGGGGAACTGTCTTTCCCAATATTTTGGGACATGTTCTGACATAAAGTGGGTCTCCTGTAGAAATATTACAGTGGCTCCTATGTGTTTATATTGGGATAGTGCTTTTCTTCTTTTAACATCAGAATTAAGGCCTCTCACATTATGTGAGACTAAGGTGATGTTATGGGTGGTTGTGGTGTGAATAAGGTGTCTCCCTGTGACCCGTGAGAGTGCATATCTTAGGTGTAGGGTATAAATCTTACCCCGTTCTTTGGTTCCGTAAGTCTTGACTCTGATATTTGACCTTCGCCAGTGTGGTATAGAGATCCATAGACCTTGTAGGGGAGGGAGTGACAGGAGGGAGGGAAGAGTGGGGAAAGAGAGAGTTTGAAAAAGAGAAAAAATCAGGTTAATAACTTTGAAAACATCATAGATGAACCATTTAAGTAATCCTGATGTAAAAAACATATGATTAACGTTATCTTCTTGGTGTAACATTTTTAACTCTAGGGGGGGACAGGAACTAGGGGGTTGCCATCAATCTCCCCTTGTAACATTTTTTCGGGGGACGTGAATATGGCTTGATAACATTAGTAGCTTAGCTTACATAGTCAACTTATTTAAGACCCCTATCAACTAAGGGGTTAACCTAAGAACAATCTCACTGTAGGTGAGCAGACTGGTATCTATACATAAACTGTACTAATCACATAACACCTGAACTTAGAATATAGAGAAAGTATACAAACTTAGTTCTAGGGTTCACACTTCAGTATTGTTGTCCCATAGTTTCCTCTGGGGTTTGTAACCTATGAGGAAAGAAAAGAAAGCAAACCGGACAGTTCTTATTGAGACCTTAATCTATTTTTCTGTCTCTTTTGTGGTGTTTTATTCCACTGTGATTTCTGGGATTTCAAGAGCGCCCGTTTTGGTTTGGGCATCTCTTTTGTCAGCAAGGGTTCTGGTATGGTCGGGGACTATGCAGACATCCGGAATCCCCACAGCGTCTCTAACTGTGAGGGTTTTGTTGTCTTTGGTAATGTGTAAGGCGAATGGAAAGCCCCATCTGTATTGGATTTGATTCTTTCTTAGGAGAGTAGTCAAGGGCCGCAGAGAACCCCTTCTTTGGAGTGTGCGCATGCTCAGATCTTGGTAGAAGTGGATAACATTTCCTCTAAACTTGAAAGTAGGTTGTTTGGCGGCTTCTCTAAGGATTTTATCTTTTTCTGGAAATCTTAAGAATGCCACAATGACGTCTCTGGGTGGGAGATCAGGCTTAGGTCTGGGCTTTAAGGCTCTATGAGCCCTTTCAATTTCCACCTCTGTGGAGGGGTCCATACCGGTGATTGCACAGATCAGCAAATGTAGATAGGAAGGGAGGTCCTCATTCTTGATTGACTCTGGGATAACTTTCAGGCGAATGTTACTTCTCCTATTTCTGTTTTCCATGTCTTCAATTTTATCTAGTAGTTCGTCAACTACTTGTTGCTGCTGTGAGACCAGTTGCACCGCCATCTCCACATCTTCTACCAGGTTGTCATTGTTGTTTTCCAAAGTTTCTACTCTGGTACCAAGTTCAGAGATCTCTTTTTTTATGTCACTGAAGCTCTCGTTCATAGATGTATGCATAGTGTCCATTTTGGCCCATAGTTTATCAAAACTATTTGTGATATCCTGTTTGGAGACAAGGAAACGTAGATCTGCTCTGGTCAGGGGGGTATCTTCTCCTGCCTGGTCAGATGTTGACAAGGTGGGCTCTCTGTCCTCTGCCATTTCTTTGGAGTGTTCTAATAAATTATCCCCTTGGGATGGCTTGAAAAAGGAGGTGACCGGTGTGTTCTTACCCATTTTCTCTTACTTTGGCCTAGATTTAGAGTTTGGCGTTAGCCGTGAAAACCAGCGTTAGAGGCTCCTAACGCTGGTTTTAGGCTACCTCCGGTATTTGGAGTCACTCAAAAAAGGGTCTAACGCTCACTTTACAGCCGCGACTTTTCCATACCGCAGATCCCCTTACGTAAATTGCGTATCCTATCTTTTCAATGGGAATTTTCTAACTCCGGTATTTAGAGTCGTGTCTGAAGTGAGCGTTAGAAATCTAACGACAAAACTCCAGCCGCAGGAAAAAAGTCAGTAGTTAAGAGCTTTCTGGGCTAACGCCGGTTGATAAAGCTCTTAACCACTGTACTCTAAAGTACACTAACACCCATAAACTACCTATGTACCCCTAAACCGAGGTCCCCCCACATTGCCGCAACTCGATTAAATTTTTTTAACCCCTAATCTGCCGACCGCCAACTACGTTATCCTTATGTACCCCTAATCTGCTGCCCCTAACACCGCCGACCCCTATATTATATTTATTAACCCCTAATCTGCCCCCCACAACGTCGCCGCCAGCTACCTACAATAATTAACCCCTAATCTGCCGACCGCAAAGAGCCGCCACCTACATTATAGCTATGTACCCCTAATCTGCTGCCCCTAACACCGCCGACCCCTATATTATATTTATTAACCCCTAATCTGCCCCCCTCAACGTCGCCTCCACCTGCCTACACTTATTAACCCCTAATCTGCCGAGCGGACCGCACCGCTATTATTATAAAGTTATTAACCCCTAATCCGCCTCACTAACCCTATAATAAATAGTATTAACCCCTAATCTGCCCTCCCTAACATTGCCGACACCTAACTTCAAACATTAACCCCTAATCTGCCGACTGGAGCTCACCGCTATTCTAATAAATGTATTAACCCCTAAAGCTAAGTCTAACCCTAACACTAACACCCCCCTAAATTAAATATAATTTACATCTAACAAAATTAATTATCTCTTATTAAATAAATTATTCCTATTTAAAGCTAAATACTTACCTGTAAAACAAACCCTAATATAGCTACAATATAAATTATAATTATATTATAGCTATTTTAGGATTAATATTTATTTTACAGGTAACTTTGCAATTATTTTAACCAGGTACAATAGCTATTAAATAGTTAAGAACTATTTAATAGTTACCTAGTTTAAATAATAACAAAATTACCTGTAAAATAAATCCTAACCTAAGTTACAATTAAACCTAACACTACACTATCATTAAATTAATTAAATAAAATATCTACAATTACCTACAATTAAACCTAACACTACACTATCAATACATTAATTAAATACAATATCTACAAATAACTACAATGAAATAAACTAACTAAAGTACAAAAAATAAAAAAGAACTAAGTTACAAAAAATAAAAAAATATTTACAAACATAAGAAAAATATTACAACAATTTTAAACTAATTACACCTACTCTAAGCCCCCTAATAAAATAACAAAGCCCCCCAAAATAAAAAAATGCCCTACCCTATTCTAAATTACTAAAGTTCAAAGCTCTTTTACCTTACCAGCCCTGAACAGGGCCCTTTGCGGGTCATGCCCCAAGAAGTTCAGATCTTTTGCCTGTAAAAAAAAACATACAATACCCCCCCCAACATTACAACCCACCACCCACATACCCCTAATCTAACCCAAACCCCCCTTAAATAAACCTAACACTAAGCCCCTGAAGATCATCCTACCTTGTCTTCACCTCACCGGGTATCACACCGATCCGTCCTGGCTCCGATATCTTCATCCAACCCAAGCGGGGGCTAGACATCCACTGAAGAAGTCCAGAAGAGGGTCCAAAGTCTTCATCCTATCCGGGAAGAAGAGTAGATCCGGACCGGCAACCATCATCTTCCAAGCGGCATCTTCTATCTTCATCCGATGAGGACCGGCTCCATCCTGAAGACCTCCACCGCGGACCCATCTTCATCCGGCGACGTCCAACTGAAGAATGACGGCTCCTTTAAGGGACATCATCCAAGATGGCGTCCCTCGAATTCCGATTGGCTGATAGGATTCTATCAGCCAATCGGAATTAAGGTAGGAATATTCTGATTGGCTGATGGAATCAGCCAATCAGAATCAAGATCAATCCGATTGGCTGATCCAATCAGCCAATCAGATTGAGCTCGCATTCTATTGGCTGATCGGAACAGCCAATAGAATGCAAGCTCAATCTGATTGGCTGATTGGATCAGCCAATCGGATTGAACTTGATTCTGATTGGCTGATTCCATCAGCCAATCAGAATATTCCTACCTTAATTCCGATTGGCTGATAGAATCCTATCAGCCAATCGGAATTCGAGGGACGCCATCTTGGATGACGTCCCTTAAAGGAACCGTCATTCTTCAGTTGGACGTCGCCGGATGAAGATGGGTCCGCGGTGGAGGTCTTCAGGATGGAGCCGGTCCTCATCGGATGAAGATAGAAGATGCCGCTTGGAAGATGATGGTTGCCGGTCCGGATCTACTCTTCTTCCCGGATGAAGACTTTGGACCCTCTTCTGGACTTCTTCAGTGGATGTCTAGCCCCCGCTTGGGTTGGATGAAGATATCGGAACCAGGACGGATCGGTGTGATACCCGGTGAGGTGAAGACAAGGTAGGATGATCTTCAGGGGCTTAGTGTTAGTTTTATTAAGGGGGGTTTGGGTTAGATTAGGGGTATGTGGGTGGTGGGTTGTAATGTTGGGGGGGGGGGTATTGTATGTTTTTTTTTACAGGCAAAAGAGCTGAACTTCTTGGGGCATGCCCCGCAAAGGGCCCTGTTCAGGGCTGGTAAGGTAAAAGAGCTTTGAACTTTAGTAATTTAGAATAGGGTAGGGCATTTTTTTATTTTGGGGGGCTTTGTTATTTTATTAGGGGGCTTAGAGTAGGTGTAATTAGTTTAAAATTGTTGTAATATTTTTCTTATGTTTGTAAATATTTTTTTATTTTTTGTAACTTAGTTCTTTTTTATTTTTTGTACTTTAGTTAGTTTATTTCATTGTAGTTATTTGTAGATATTGTATTTAATTAATGTATTGATAGTGTAGTGTTAGGTTTAATTGTAGGTAATTGTAGATATTTTATTTAATTAATTTAATGATAGTGTAGTGTTAGGTTTAATTGTAACTTAGGTTAGGATTTATTTTACAGGTAATTTTGTTATTATTTTAACTAGGTAACTATTAAATAGTTCTTAACTATTTAATAGCTATTGTACCTGGTTAAAATAATTACAAAGTTACCTGTAAAATAAATATTAATCCTAAAATAGCTATAATATAATTATAATTTATATTGTAGCTATATTAGGGTTTATTTTACAGGTAAGTATTTAGCTTTAAATAGGAATAATTTATTTAATAAGAGATAATTAATTTCGTTAGATGTAAATTATATTTAATTTAGGGGGGTGTTAGTGTTAGGGTTAGACTTAGCTTTAGGGGTTAATACATTTATTAGAATAGCGGTGAGCTCCAGTCGTCAGATTAGGGGTTAATAATTGAAGTTAGGTGTCGGCGATGTTAGGGAGGGCAGATTAGGGGTTAATACTATTTATTATAGGTATAGTGAGGCGGATTAGGGGTTAATAACTTTATAATAATAGCGGTGCAGTCCGGTCGGCAGATTAGGGGTTAATAAGTGTAGGCAGGTGGAGGCGACGTTGTGGGGGGCAGATTAGGGGTTAATAAATATAATATAGGGGTCGGAGATTTTAGGGCAGCAGATTAGGGGTACATAGGGATAATGTAAGTAGCGGCGGTTTACGGAGCGGCAGATTAGGGGTTAATAATAATATGCAGGGGTCCGCGATAGCGGGGGCGGCAGATTAGAGGTTAATAAGTGTAAGGTTAGGGGTGTTTAGACTCGGGGTATATGTTAGAGTGTTAGGTGCAGACGTAGGAAGTGTTTCCCCATAGCAAACAATGGGGCTGCGTTAGGAGCTGAACGCAGCTTTTTTGCAGGTGTTAGGTTTTTTTTCAGCTCAAACAGCCCCATTGTTTTCTATGGGGGAATCGTGCACGAGCACGTTTTTGAGGCTGGCCGCTTGCGTAAGCAACTCTCGTATCGAGAGTTGAAGCTGCGTTAAATATGCTCTACGCTCCTTTTTTGGAGCCTAACGCAGCCTTTATGTGGACTCTCAATACCAGAGTTATTTTTATGGTGCGGCCAGAAAAAAGCCGGCGTTAGCTTTTCAGGTCGTTACCGACAAAACTCTAAATCTAGCCGATAGTCTCTTTGAGGCCATTACAGCTTCCCTACTCCTGTAGGAATAAAGGGCCTGCAGGTCTGAAGATCTCTCTGAGTGGGGTGCTTTAACTTTATAACCCTCCTCCTCACCCTCTGCTTGCAGAAAGGATTTGAAATATTAAAGGTCGCTGTTTTATTTATGTCCACAGGGTGGCGCTCATGCTTCGTAAATAGATTATTTCTTGAGGGAAAGGAGGATAAGAGGAAAAAAAAAACAAGGTTTTAACAAGCAAACAAAATGTAGTCCCACAACTCAGCCTCTTTTTATTTTAGCTGACTCTTCATTCCAGCGTCATGTAGGACCCCAAGCTTCAGATGTGTAATTTTCTTTAGTGGTCCATATCAGTCACCTTAAATCTCCCTGTTGTGTGACCGGGCGTTCCCCTGCTGTTGGGCCATATCTTTCATTTGTAGGACCTTGTTGCGCTCGCCACGAGGGTGGTGTAGCTTCGTAGGACCCCAGTAAATCTGAAGTGAATAGGTTCTCTATCACGGGGCTATGTGATTTCTGGCTGTTAACCTGTATTTATTGCCCCAGGCTCTTCTCTAGGACCACCTAGGTAGCAAGTAAATTTTTACTGTGGCATAATGTCAGTTTAAAAGTCTTTGTTAACTGGGATCCCCACGTGTGCGTTATTCAGGGTGTCTGTTTCCCATATACTATTACTTGACCCTCCTTGTATTTGTGAGCATTACTCACTCTTTAGATGTCCCCTGCTGCGTTGGGAGCTATGGAGTGTTCTGGAATGGCTCCGGTTATAGTATCCTCAGGCTGGTTGTGCTGTTCCCCCGCAGTGTGTTTCGCTCCTCTGTGTTTGTGTGCGGAGGAGAGGGGAGAGATAATATGGTGGCGCTCGGCTTTTAGTATGCCACTCGCCTACTGCGTCCTCTCTTAGTCCGCTCCTCAATATTTCTGCCCCTTCTTGCTCTGCTGTATTCTGAGGGGTTAGATCACCATGTTAATCCCCTGTGTGCGCTTCTGTAAGGGAGTTGTGGCCTTAGACCCTGTCCTGAACTACGGAGCGCTAACTAAAAGACTCCATCTTGGGCTCCGCTAGGCTCCGCCCCCGTTATGTTTTAATTATACCTGGAAATATCCGCTCTCAAGTCTGGGCAGAGAGTGCTAAGTGCATTATTTCAGTGGATAGTCTATCATCCACTATTTTTTTGGTCAATTTAACTAATGCACAGCACCAACCCACACAAATCAAGATATTAATCGATCTATAGCGCAATTACAATATGCTATAAAAGGGATGCTATAAAAATATCAATTATTTTGTGGGGATTGCCACTTAGTTAGTGCCATTATCAACTCTTTGTGTTTAAGGGTAAGACCTTGTTTGGCCCTGATCTGACAGGAATATTTCTGATATGGTAGATAAGGGTCTTTTTCTACCACAAGACAAGGTGAATAGACAGAAAGGGGTTTGCCCTATTCCAAGTAGGGGGCTAAAACTCTCTGTCTTCAAATACGGATACGAAATGTCCCAGATAGGCTGCGAACATAGTATTTCAGGTTTTCTCATAGAATTCCTTTATTTCTAAGAGGCAGGTTCCACCTTTCTATTTTATCTGCAGGCCAGATAACAGTGAGGCATTTTTGCCTACCTGTGTACGCCCCCCATGTCACTGGGCTTTAAATCTTCGACGGGACTTCTCTCCGGTGCCCGTTTGTCGGATAGCGTTGCCTGCTTCTTGGGTCCGTGAGTGTTTGCTCTTCTTCCTGCCTGCTAAAATAGGATATTTGACCATTGCTTTGCCTGACTACTCTGCTGCCTCATCCTTAAACCTGCTTAAAGGGACATTGACCATTGCTTTGCCTGACCACTCTGTTGCCTCATCCGTAAACCTGCTTAAAGGGACATTGACCATTGCTTTGCCTGACCACTCTGCTGCCTCATCTTTAAACCTGCTTAAAGGGACATTGACCATTGCTTTGCCTGACCACTCTGTTGCCTCATTCTTAAACCTGCTTAAAGTGACATTGATCATTGCTTTGCCTGACCACTCTGCTGCCTCATCCCCTGCCTGCTTTAAAGTGATACTGACCTCTGCTTTGCCTGACCACTCTAACAGATCACCCTCTGCCTGCTTTAAAGTGATACTGACCTCTGCTTTGTCTGACCACTCTAATGGAACACCCTCAACCTGCTTTAAGTTTCTGTACTTTATACTCCCTCATCTCATCTAGAGACTGCTCTGTGACCCTGCATCATCTGTGAGTACACTGTTTTTCTTTTCCTGCATAATAATTGTTTTGTTTGTTTCCTGAGTGGGTCACGTCCTGGTTTCCTCTGTGTGCTAGCGTGTGTTTATAATATCACTCTAGCAGTTTGGTCTAATCCTGGACTGATTCTATATGGCTGACACGGGGCACATGTTTCCGGAGACTTTCCTGAGTAATAGTGACCATGGGCATCATCCTGTTGGGTTGGTGACTATGGACTTGGGAGGAGTCTGCTCTCCCCATAACCTTCCTGGAGTTAAGAGCGATCTACAATGCTCTGATGGCTTGGCCTCAGTTGTCTTAGCCAGTTTTTCAGGTTCTAGTTGGACAATTTCATCTTGGTTATTCACATCAACCACCTGGATGGAACCTTGAGTTCCTAGCCATGATTGGAGTGGATTGTTCTGTGGGTGGATGCTCTCATTTGTTGTATATCCACTATTCACATTTCAGGAGTGGATATTGGGAGCGGACTTCTTGAGCAGTCTGATTTTTCATCCCGGGGAGTGGGCGCTTCTCTCGGAGGTGTTCTCCAGGTTAACCCTCAAATGGGGGGTACTGGAGTTGGAGATAGATCAGCTGGCTGTTCTGTTAAATTCCCTGGTGGTTTCTTGGGATTTCAGTCTGACATCCCTGTTCCTCAATTTGTTCTCCTTCCACTAGTCATTGCTTGTATCAAATGGGAATGAGCATCGGTATTTTAATAGTTCCTGCATAGTCTCGTAGGATCTGGTGTACGGACCTAGTGGAGATGTACAGTATTTCTTACACCTTGGTGGTTGTTCCTGAGGAAGGTCCTTCTAATCCAGCGTCCATTCTTTCATTCAACTTTCATTTTTTCTGCTTGGAGATTGAATGCTTAGTTCCGTCTAAGCGTGGTTTTTCTAAATCAGTCATGGAGACCATGATTCAGGCTTGCAAGCCTGTTGCTAGTAACTTTTACCATAAAGTATGGAGTGAATTCCCTGATTGGTGTGAATTCCAGGACTACTCTTGGAAGTAGGGTCAAGATTCCTAGGGGTTTTGCCCTTTCTCTGGGATGGTATGGAGGACAGTTTGTCAGTCAGTTCTCTGAAGGGTCAGATTTCTGTGTTATACTTTTTTACACAAATGTCTGGCAGATGTGCCAGACGTGTAATCTTTTTGTCAGACCCTGGTTAGTATCAGGCCTGTGTTAAAAACTGTTTCTCCTCTTGGAGTTTTAACCTTGGTTTTAAGGTTTTGCAGCAGGTTCAGTTTGATGCATAGCATTCCATAGATTTTAAATTTTATCTAGGAAGTTTTCTTTTTTTGCCTATATCTTCTGCTCAGAGAGTTTAGGTACTCTCAGCTTTGCAGTGTGATTCGCCTTATCTTATTTTTGATAAGCGGGTATATTGTTTGGGATTTGTTGTTCCCTCTCTGTGTCCTTATTTTTATTTCTTGAGGTACGTGTATGCACAATTTGGATGATTGTGCATGCTTAAAGGGACAGTATACACTCATTTCTCTTGTTAAGTGTATCCAGTCCACGGATCATCCATTACTTATGGGATATATTCTCCTTCCCAACAGGAAGCTGCAAGAGTCCACCCACAGCAAAGCTGCTATATAGCTCCTCCCCTAACTGCCATTCCCAGTCATTCTCTTGCAAGTCTCAACATAGATAGGAGGTCGTGAGAGTCTGTGTTTTTTTATACTTAGTTTATTTCTTCAATCAAAAGTTTGTTATTTTTAAATGGCACCGGAGTGTGCTGTTTATCTCAGGCAGTATTTGGAAGAAGAATCTGCCTGCGTTTTTTCTATGATCTTAGCAGACGTAACTAAGATCCAGTTGCTGTTCTCACACATTCTGAGGAGTAAGGTACTTCAGAGGGGGAATGGCGTGCAGGTTTCCCTGCAAATAAGGTATGTGCAGTAAAATATTTTTCTAAGGAATGGAATTGACTAAGAAAATACTGCTGATACCGAAGTAATGTAAGTACAGCCTTTAAATGCAGTGAAAGCGACTGGTACCAGGCTGATTGATAGAGATATATGCTAAGGTATGTGCAGTAATATATTTTTCTAAGGAATGGAATTGACTAAGAAAATACTGCTGATACCGAAGTAATGTAAGTAAAGCCTTAAATGCAGTGATAGCGACTGGATCAGGCTTATTAATAGACATACATACTCTTATAAGAATGTGTTTTAAAACGTTTGCTGGCATGTTTAATCGTTTTTTAACATATGTTTGGTGATAAAACTTATTGGGGCCTAATTTTTCCACATGGCTGGCTTAAATTTTGCATAGAAACAGTTATAGGGAAGGTAATCCACAGCTCAGCTGTGGCAGTTTTGTTGTGTCTGTTTAAAAAAATGTCGTTTTTTTTTTTTTTTTTATCTGTTTTTTGCATTAAGGGGTTAATCATCCATTTGCAAGTGGGTGCAATGCTCTGTTAACTTATTACATGTACTGTAAAAATTTTGTTTGATTTACTGCCTTTTTTCACTGTTTTTCAAACTTTGACAAAATTTGTTTCTCTTAAAGGCACAGTAACGTTTGTTATATTTGCTTGTTAACTTGATTTAAAGTGTTTTCCAAGCTTACTAGTCTCTTTATTAGTTCTAACATGTCTAACATAGAGGAGGCTCTGTGTTTATTATGTTTAAAGCCATGGTGGAACCCCATTTTAGAATGTGTACCAGATGTACTGATTTCATGTTAAACAATACAGATCATTTTTTGTATTTAAAAACATTATCACCAGAGGATTCTGTCGAGGGGGAAGTTATGCCGACTAACTCTCCCCACGTGTCAGACCCTTTGACTCCCGCTTTAGGGACTCACGCTCAAATGGCGCCAAGTACATCAAGGGCACCCATAGCGTTTATTTTACCAGAGGATTCTGTCGAGGGGGAAGTTATGCTGACTAACTCTCCCCACGTGTCAGACCCTTTGACTCCCGCTCCAGGGACTCACGCTCAAATGGCGCCAAGTATATCAATGGCGCCCATAGCGTTTATTTTACAAGACATGGCAAAGGTTGTGTATAATACACTGGCAGCAGTATTAGTCAGACTACCTGAAATTAAAGGAAAGCAAAACAGCTCTGGGGGTAGATACAGAGCATACAGATGCTTTAAGAACCATGTCTGATACTACCTCACAATATGCTTAGTCTGTGGGTGATATTTGTGACTCAGGGAAGATGATTTAACCTGATTCTGATATTTCTACATTTAAAATTTATGCTTGAGAACCTCCACTTGTTGCTCAGGGAGGCTTTAGCTGCTCTGAATGAATGTGTACAATCGCAGTGCCAGAGAAATTGTGTAGACTGGATAAATAATATGCAGTGCCGGTGTGTACTTATGTTTTTCCAATACCTAAAGAGGTTTACTAAAATTTTTCATAAGGAATGGGATAGACCAGGTGTGCCGTTCTCTTCCCCTCCTATTTTTTAGAAGAATGTTTTCTAATAGTTGCCACCACACGGGACTTATGGCAGACAGTTCCTAAGGTGGAGAGAAGAGTTTCTACTCTAGCTAAGCGTACCACTACCTCTGGCGAGGACTGTTGTGCTTTTTTAGATCCAATGGATAAAAAATGTTTATTCAACAAGGTTTTATCCTGCAGCCCCTTGCACGCATTGCTCCTGTCACTGCTGCTGCGGCGTTCTGGTTTGAGTCTCTTGATGAGGCTTTACAGGCTCCATTGGATGAATATATTTGACAAGCTTAGAGCACTTAAGCTAGCCAATTCCTTTGTTTTCTGATGCCTTTGTTCCTTTGACTAGACTAACGGCTAAGAATTCTGTTTTTTACTATACTGGCGCGCAGAGCGCTATGGCTTATATCATGGTCAGCTGTCGTGACTTTAATAAATAAGCTACTTAACTTCCCTTCAAGGGGCAGACCCTATTCAGGCCTAGTTTGAAGGAGATTATTACTTATATCACTGGAGGAAAAGATCATGCCCTTCCTCAGGACAGGTCCAAATCAAGGGACAAAAAAGGCCTAATTTTCGTGCTTTTCGAAAATTCAAGGCAGGTGTGGCATCAACTTCCTCTAAGGCAAAATAAGAGGGAACTTTTGCTCAGTCCAAGGCGGTCTGGAGACAACCGGACCTGGAACAAAGATAAGCAGGTCAAGGAGCCTGCTGCTGCCTCTAAAACAGCATGAGGAACGGACCCCTATCTGGTAACGGATCCTATAGGGGGCAGACTTCATTCTTCACCCAGGCGTGGGCAAGAGATGCCCAGGATCCCTGGGCATTGGAAATTATACCCCAGAGATATCTTCTGGATTTCAAAGCTTTCCCCCCCAAAAAAGGGGAGTTTTTGCCTTTCACATTTATCTGCAAACCAGATAAAGAAAGAGACATTCTTGCATTGTGTACGTGACCCATTCAGTTCCAATAGAGGAACAGGGACACAGTTTTCCTCAAATCGGTTTGTGGTTCCCAAGGAAAGGAAACCTTCCGACCTATTTTGGATCTAAAAGATCTTAAACAAATTCTTTAGAATTCTATCATTTAAGATGGAAACTATTCGTACCATCTTAACTATGATCCAGGAGAGTCAATAGAGGACTACAATGGATTTGAAGGATGCTTATCCTCACATTACGATGCATAAAGATCACCATCGGTTTTTCAGGTTTGCCTTTCTAGACAGGCATTACCAGTTTGTAGCTCTTTCCTTTGGGTTAACTACAGCCCCTAGAATCTTTATGGAGGTTCTGGGGTCACTTTGGCGGTCCTTAGGCCGCGGGGCATAGAAGTGGCCCCTTATTTAGACGACATCCTGATACAGGCGTCAAACATCCAAGTTGCCAAGTCTCATACGGACGTAGTACTGGCATTTCTGAGATCGCATGGGTGGAAAGTGAACAAGGAAAGAGTTCTCTATCCCCAATATCAAGGGTTTCCCTCCTAGGGATTCTGATAGATTTTGTAGAAATTAAAATTTACCTGACGGAGTCCAGGTTGTCAAAGTTTCTAAATTTCTGCCGTGTTCTTCATTCCATCCGCGCCCTTTGGTGGCTCAGTACATGAATGTAATCAGCTTAATGGTAGCGGCAAGGGACATAGTACCGTTTGCACGCCTACATTTCAGACCACTGCAACTATGCATGCTCAGCCAGAGGAACGGGGATTACACAGATTTGTTCTCCTGTTAAATCCGGACCAAGAAACCAGAGATTCTCTTCTCTGGTGACTATCTCGGGTCCATCTGTCCAAGGGTATGACCTTCCGCAGGTCAGATGAGACAATTGTTACAACAGATGCCAGCCTTTTAGGTTGGTATACAGTCTGGAACTCCCTGAAGGCTCAGGGATAGTGGACTCAGGAGGAGACCCTCCTTCTAATGAATATTCTGGAACTGGGAGCGATATTCCATGCTTTTCAGACTTGGCCTCAGTTAGCAACTCTGAGGTACATCATATTTCAGTCGGACAATATCACGACTGTGGCTTACATCAACCATCAAGGGGGAACAGAAGTTCCCTAGCAATGTTAGAAGTCTTAAAATAATTCACTGGACAGAGACTCACTCTTGTCTAAAAGCTATCCCTATCCCAGGTGTTGAGAACTGGGAGGCAGATTTTCTAAGTCGTCAGACTTTTCATCCGGGGGAGTGGGAATTCCCTCCGGAGGGGTTTGCACAAGATCAAGCAGGAGAGTGCTTTGGTGCTTTTGACAGCGCCTGCGTGGCCACGCAGGACCTGGTATGCAGATCTGGTGGACATGTCATCCTTTCCACCACGGTCTCTGCTTCTGAGACAGGACCCTCTACCTCAGGGTCTTTTCAACCATCTAAATATAACTAATCTGAGATGGACTGCCTGGAGACAGAACGCTTGATGTTATCAAAGCATGGCTTCTCCGAGTCAGTAATTGATACCTTAATACAGGCATAAAAGCCTGTCTCTAGGAAAATTTAACATAAGATATGGTGTAAATATCTTATTGTTATGAATCCAAGGGTTACTCATGGAGTAAAGTCTGGATTCCCAGGATATTATCTTTTCTCCAAGATGATTTTGAGAAAAGGGTTGTCAGCTAGTTCTTTAAAAGGACAGATTTCTACTCTGTCTATTCTTTTGCACAAGCGTCTGGCAGGTATTCTAGACGTTCAGGCATTTGGTCAGGCTTTGGTTAGAACCAAGCCTGTGGTTAAAAATGTTGCTCCGCCATGGAGCTTAAAGCTGGTTCTTAAGGTTCTTCAAGGAGTTCCATTTGAACCTTTTCATTCCATAGATATCAAACTTCTATCTTGGAAAGTTCCTTTTTGGTAGCTATTTCCTCGGCTCATAGAGTCTCCGAGTTATCTGCGTTGCAATGTGATTCTCCTTATCTGGTTCTCCGTACGGATAAGGTAGTCCTGTGTACCAACCTGGGCTTTTACCTAAGGTGGTATCTAACAAGAATATCACTCAAGAGATTGTTGTTCCATTCTTGTATCCTAATCCTTCTTCAAAGAAGGAACGTCTATTACACAATTTGGACGTGGTTCGTGTTTTAAAGTTTTACTTACAAGCTACTACAGATTTTCATCAAACATTCACCTTGTTTGTTGTCTATTCTGGACAGAGGAGAGGTCAAAGGACTTCAGCAACCTCTCTGTCTTTTTGGTTAAAAAGCATAATTCATTTAGCTTATGAGACTGCTGGACAGCAGCCTCCTGAAGGGATTACAGCTCATTCTACTAGAGCTGTGGTTTTCACTTAGGCCTTTTTTAAATGTGGCTTCTGTTGAACAGATTACAAGACGGAGTCTTGGTCTGCGTTTCATACTTTTTCAAATTTAACAAATTTGATACCTTGCTTCTTCGGAGGCTATTTTTGGGAGAAAGGGTTTTTTACAGGCAGTGGTAACTTCCGTTTAAGTACCTGCCTTGTCCCTCCCATCATCCGTGTACTTTAGCTTTGGTATTGGTATCCCATAAGTAATGGATGATCCGTGGACTGGATACACTTAACAAGAGAAAACATAATTTATGCTTACCTGATAAATTTATTTCTCTTGTAGTGTATCCAGTCCACGGCCCGCCCTGTCACTTTTAGGCAGGTAATTTTTCCATTAAACTACAGTCACCACTGCACCCTATGGTTTTCCTTTCTCTGCATGTTTTCGGTCGAATGACTGGTAATGGCAGTTAGGGGAGGAGCTATATAGCAGCTTTGCTGTGGGTGGACTCTTGCAGCTTCCTGTTGGGAAGGAGAATATATCCCATAAGTAATGGATGATCCGTGGACTGGATACACTACAAGAGAAATAAATTTATCAGGTAAGCATAAATTATGTTTTTCATATAACTGCATGTAATAGACACTACTATAAAGAATAAGATGCACTGATACTGATATAAAAATCCAGTATAAAACTGTTTAAAAACTTACTTAGAAGCTCTCAGTTTAGCTCTGTTGAAAAGGTAGCTGGAAAGCCCACTGCAAGTGGCAAATAAGACACTTCCCTCTCCCCCTTCTTTTGCATATGAAAAAACCCTTTACACAAACAGGAGCAAGCTGGAGTAGGTAGCTGACGGTATTCACATAAAACTTTGGGGCTTGGTTAGGAGTCTGAAAATCCGAGCAATGTTATTTAAAAATAAGCAAAGCAATATATATATATATATATATTTAAACTTTATGGGCTATATAAATAGATCATCTAGAAAACATTTATGCAAAGAAAAAATAAGTGTATAATGTCCCTTTAATATTTTTTTTCTTCTGTTTTTGTTTTTTTTCTTTGTAACAGAAAGCTACTGCTACTTCTCTTTTCTTTGGTTGAGAAGTTTAATTTATTCTGCTGGCTGTGTTTACTTAGGTTATTCAATAGCCTGGACTCGGTATACAAACTTTCAGTATAGGTTTGGATACCACAGGCTAAATCAGTTATTTCAAATGCCAAAATAGGGGTAAAGGAGCTACTTGTAAACAATTTAATACACTTCAGTCAGTAAAATGGATCATTGGGAACAATTTAAAGGGGGGACATTTTTTGGATGAACTGTCCCTTTAAGCCTATTGGACGTAAGTACTACGCCACAGGGTACTTTGCCTAGTATACCTTGTTGACTTAGTAACCAGGTCCACCATGGCTAATGCTGTGGTCCTCACTATCATATTTAACAGTGAATACTGCAACCATAAGCTAAAGGCATCTGCCTTCATATAAGTATGAACTGATTGTTTTTTTTTTGGGTTTTTTTTGTTGCTTGGTTATTGGTCAAGCTGCAGCTGTGTCTCTACTTAATCTGCTAAATGAATATTATACCCATATTTTGCTAATCTCTTTTTACTGTTTCCTCTTACCTTGAAGTCCTAAAGTGGCAGTGTGTGACCTTTGTTCCTTGCTGCGTGACACCAGATTCTTTCCAGCAAGTCTCTCAGGTACCTGTAGTCTGCTCGCACTTTGGTTTCATATAAGCCTGACACACACCCTTAAATGTAAGAACTGTTATTATTCAGCAGCTTCCTCTGTACCTTCTATTAAGGGGTATATTAACCTCTTAAGGACATATGACGGAATTTTTCCGTCATAAAACAATTGAGCAAACTGAAAGCTGTGTCCTTAAAGGGTTAAACCTCAATTTTCAGCTACAGAAGAAATCCTGTGCTTGTATTCCTTTCAACAAGTACTTCCTTTTCTCTGCAACATAAAAATAACCTATATTATTCGCTGCACAGTTGCTACAAGCCCAACATAGTAGTTACAAAGTTTAATTACCCGCTCTTAAGATTTAAAGAGACAGGACCACAATGTTCATTGGTGTCATATTCTTGCAATTGAGGTCTTTTTATGCAAAGAAGTTGTCAGAAAGTTTGGCAACTGTGACAGGCTTATGAGAGGGAGCCCTACAATATGATTGGTTGGAGGTGAGGGGGGTTGCTACACTACAGAAAAACATTTTTTATAAATAAATAAATGAAAAAAGAAATGGATGTAAACTGGGTACTAGCAGACAGCTTCCAGTACCTAAGATGCTGGAAAACATTGGGAGGGGGGAAGGTTAGATAGCTGTTTGGGAGGGTAAGGGGGGATCCTACACTGCAGAAATTAAAACATTTTTTTTAAAGTCCTAAAACTTAATACTGGCAAGCTACCAGTACCTAAGATGATGTTGACCAGTAGGAGGGATCAGGGATCAAACTACCCATTTGTGTTATGACTGGACAAGTGGTATGTAAATAATTTCTTTGAGAAACCCTAAGTTTGTGAAAAAATAAACTTTTTTATTTATTTATATGATCGCATTAGGTGGCGAAGCGGTGGCATGAAATCATGAAATCACACTTAGCCCGTTGCTGGACTTTCTCTTTATTTACTTTAAATACGTGTATGCAGATATTGGTCGGGGTAGGGTGCCATGCAGGTTTGTAATGTAGGATGACAGCTAAAACAGGAGGAAGGTATACCTTTTCTTGGAGCAGGGATTAATAGATGGGTCAGAATGTGGGAAATGGCTAGAACACCACTTAAAATAAGTTATTAAAAAGAGTCTAAAGCTTAATCATTTGTAAAAGAAATTTACTGATAAAGCGTTTAAAGGACAGTTTTGAAATACCAGTTAAAAGGGAGTAGTGGGAGCAGCAAAGGCTAGGAAGTTAAAATATTCATAGGATTACACATAAATATTAAAAGAAAACTGAAGGGGGATTAACAGGGGTGGCCATCTTAGAAGTCGCATTATTTCTGTCTCTTGGAGAGGCTAACAGAAGCTAAAGATTATTTGTCATTCTAATTCCAATCCAGTTTCATTTTTAAACCCATCAAGTGGCATATGGTATGAGTAGCTGAAAGCATTAATACTTTTATCTACAGCAGCCTCTCCCTGGAGCCTTGCATCAAGCAGTGGCATGCAGGTCTGTCGCAAATGCCAAATTAACCGCCCTCTTTGTGAGAGGTGTAGATCTATTTTTTATATATATATTTATAAGTGTGCCCAATTGATTCTCGTCTAAGAGAAACAAGAGCTAAAATGATTAAAACTCAATATCATTGACACAATTAAAAGGATATGTTAAAAATATATTTAATGGCTGAATATGTTAAATGTATGTTTAAGCAAGTGAGTGCAAGACATATATAAATCAATAGTTATTTAAAGGGACAGTCAAGTCCCAAAAAATCTTTCATGATTCAAATAGGGCATGTCATTTTAAACAACTTTCTAATTTACTTTTATCACAAATTTTTCTTTGTTCTCTTGGTATTCTTAGTTGAAAGCTAAACCTAGGAGGTTCATATGCTAATTTATTAGACCTCTAAGGCTGCCTCTAATTTTGACAGTTTCTCACCACTAGAGGGAATTAGTTCATGTCTTTAATATAGATAACATTGAGCTCATGCACGTGAAGTTACCTAGGAGCCAGCACTGATTGGCTAAAATGCAAGTCTGTCAAAAGAACTAAAATAAGGGGGCAGTCTGCAGAGGCTTAGATACAAGGTAATCAGAGATGTAAAAAGTATATCAATATAACTGTGTTGATTATGCAAAACTGGGGAATGGGTAATAAAGGATTATCTATCTTTTTAAACAACATTATTTCTGGTGTTGACTATCCCTTTAATACTGCTATAAAATAACTATTGACCTGCGTCATGAGTAAAACAATCAAACTTGAATAATAAGAGAGAAGCGCTCAACCTGGAAACAAACAATAGCATCATAGCTTGTTATATGGCTAGGTACCATCCTTGGAGCAGCCTCTTTTTTGCTTAACATGTGCCTTTCACAGAGAACTTTCCTGTAGTATACCAGTCTGACCCTGACTAAACAGTGCAGTCCAGTCCCGAAATACCAGGCAATCCCTCTCTGAACAAGAGAAACGGCAAAACCCCAGACTTACATTTCGACCTAGTGTGGGCCTTGTCAGTGAGGTGGAGCCATATCCCTCTAGGCACACTAAGCAACGTGTCCATATCTAGATTCCCACATCACTCTTAGGGAGACTTCGCTCAGGGTCATAATCTGCATAAATAAAAAGAGAGAAGCACTGAACCTGGGAATGAACAATAGCATAATAACTTGTTCTATGGCTAGTTACCACCCTAGGAACAGCCTCTTTTTGCTCAACATGTGCCTTTCACAGTGAGAAACTTTCCTGTGGTATATTAGTCTGATCCTGACTAAACAGTGCCGCCCAGTCCTGAAATACCAGGTAATTCCTCTCTGAATGAGAGAAACGCAAAACCCCAGACGTACATTTCGGCCTATTGTGGGCCTTGTCAATGATGTGCAGCCATACCCTTCTAGGCACACTGAGCAACGGGTCCACGTCTGGCTTCCCGCATCACCCTTAGAGTCATAATCTGCATAAATAAAAAGAGAGAAGCACTCAACTTGGGAATGAACAATAGCATAATAGTGTGTTCTAGGGCTAGTTTACCTCCAGATAGTCTGAATATACACAGTAAGAAAGGGCCTATCAGTTATTGGAAGATAACATTTGAGGTTCATATTGCTCTTAACAGTGATGTTGTGTAGAAATTAAATTCTTATCTAGCTCTTAAAAGCAATTCTATTGTAAATTTTAACTGTGTTAAAGGGACATAGACCCCAAACGTTTTCTTTTGTGATTAAAATAAAGCATACAAGCTTTCCAGTTTACTTATATTATAAAATGTTCTTAGTTTTCTTGGTATCCTTAATTAAAAAGCATGTAGGTAAGATTAGGAGTATGCACAATAATATAGAAAAAAGTTTCATGTCCTTTTAATAAATGTGTTAAAATGCTCTTCGTTATGGAAAATTGCATTGTTCTGTATGTAAATGTGACTGCTCTACTGGGGTTCTTTGTCCATATTATCATGCATGAACTTTAATAAAAACTATTAAACAAAAAAAGAAAAATGCAAGTAGATTTGGTATGGATGGTAAGTTTATTTAAGCAGAATCTAAAAGAGGGCCTTGTAATGTCACCGCTATGAGTAGTACCAAAAAAAGAGAACAGAAAGTTCAGAATTGTACTGCCATAGATACGGAGGATACTTCAGTGGCATAACAATGTTTTTATAAGGCCATTAACAGGGTGAAACGCATGGACCCAGGATCATTGTTAGCAAAAGTGGACATATAATCCAATTTTAGGTGGTTACATCTGGTTAGTACCAAGCAATGGGTTGCACATTTTCAAAGGCAGTATTATTTAAATAAATGTCTTACCATGCGGTGTACAGTATCTTTTTTGTGCAATATTTGACGCCTTTCTCTTCTTTTTACATTGGTTACTAATGCAGAGGACAAAGAGGGATACAATTGTACATTATTTACATTATTTTTAGTAGTAGAGCTGGCAGATTCTGAAGCATGTAGGGACATGAAGATCAGTTTGATAGGTATGTTGGAGGAGTTGGGATTGCTGGTTGCACAAGAAAAGTCAGAGGGTGCTGGAGTGAGACATTTTTAGGAATTTTAATTGATACTGAGTCAGAGAAAAGCAATGTGAATTTCCTTTGGAGAAAATGGAAAAGCCAGAAAGAAATAAAAGCTAAAATAAATGCTGAAATATCAGGGGTTTTTTTGCCCATTACAATTCTTTAGCTCTTAACACCTCTAAGCCTAATGAAGTAGCCATCCACAGGCACTTCTCATATTTCGAAAAATTATATCAAATTGGTCAGGAAAGCCCTACACACTTCCAATTTTTGACACCTGGCTTACTTTGCATCCAACTCAGTGGGACTATACGTGCTCAGTATCTCATAAACACTACTCAAAAATAGACTATCTTTTCAGTGATCATTCTGGTTTAGCAATGCTATATAAATCTAATATACCTGATTGACAATTCATCAGTACTCTGCTCCATTGCATGGCCTAATGCTCCACAAAATAAAAATAACTGGTGACTAGATGATGCAATTTGTTGGACCCTAATTCATCCCAGCACATCAAATCTAGAACTCAAGATTTTTTTTTAGTTTTAATAACCCAATTGATACATATCACTTGGATGGCACATAAATACACCTTACGATGGGCAATCTCACTAAAGCACTTGCCCTAGTGGAGAATCAACATTAAATGACACCCTCCTAATAAGGAACCATAAAGCATGCTGTACTCCAACATCTATAATTACAATACACCTGTAGACAACAGAGCATTCACACCAAATATTATACTGATAGCCTTAAGTCAGGGAAATTACTTGCTTGTCCTAAAAAAGAAGTATAATTCATTTGTATTTGTACATTTGCTTAACTCTCCAAACAACACAACCTACAGAACTAGGACAGAGCTGAAATGTTCTGGAAATACTACTCCAAATGATATGCTTTCTGCCCTTCTGATCCTACTCTATTCAACTCTAAACCTGAATTCTTAGAATATTTCTGCCGAATCCTCATACACAAGTTATTAGAAGAAGATACGAGATCTCATTTTCAGTATCAGAAGACTTAAATACCATCAAAACATTTCCAGCAGGTAAATCCCCAGGCCCGGATGGTTTTGCAACCATTTATAACTCTTATATTAAAGATGTTCTAGCAATGCCACTAGCTATTATGTTTAAATCTATCATCAATAACCACCCCTTCCCGAAAACAATGTTGAAGGCTCACATTGTTGTTATCCTGAAGCCAGACAAATCTCTCCTTGCATACTCAAAATTATAGCCCAATTGCTCTAATTAAGGCAGATATAAAAATCAACTCCAAAATATAAGCCAGTTGTATTGATACATTTTTACCAACATTAATCTATCCTGACCAGACTGCCTTTGTCCCTGGTAGGAAGGCAAGGGATAACACTTCCAGAACCATTCAATTTATTCATGCCGCAAGCTCCAACACTGCAGTCTTTTGTATCTTGATTCAGAGAAGGCTTTTGACGGTGTGGATTGCTCTTTTGTGACCTCCCTGGCTTTTCATTACATTTGGTAGATAAAATGTTGGCTTTATACTCCCAGCCTTATGCCTTTACGGTTTTCCCACCAAATGCAATCATATTAAAAAAAAAATGTCAACTTTTTTTTTCACATTTTGGTTTTCTCACTAAAATTATTTACACACAACTACTGCGGTCATAAAACAAATGGTTGTAAAAGCTTTTCTGGAGTTCCCTTTGTTCAGAAACAGCAGAAATGCATGGCTTTGCCATTGTGTTTGGCAATTAGAAGGCCGCTTTATTGCAGCTGCGCACCACACTGCTCTCTTTCCTCCCTTACCCCCCACTGGTCACTACTCTCTTAAGTACTGGCAGACAGTCCGCCAGTATGCGGTTTAGGGAGATATATATATATATATATATATATATATATTATTATTTAGTGTATGGATCCCTGGCTGTCTGCCAATACCCAATTTGTATTTTTTTATTTTACATTTTATTTAAAAACAAACCAACTTTTCTGTAGTTTAGTTATCCACCCCCCCAACCGATTGCTCAAAGGACACCCTCCCTCACCATTTTCCATAGTGTTGGGAGCTCACCCCTCCCTCAAAAAACATTTATTTTTCTGTAGGTAGGGAATCCCTACCGCAATGCGCCGCACACGCCTCCCTCATTCCCTCCCTCACCACCAACGGCAGCACCGCAAACAGATGCAAACAGTAACTGTTTGTATCTGTGATCTGCTTCAAATGGTAACTGGCAAAGTACCCTGTAATGTAGTAGCTACATCTAATTTACTAACAAGTAAGGATGAATCCGTGGACTGGATACACCTTGCAAGAGAAAACAGAATTTATGCTTACCTGATAAATTACTTTCTCTTGCGGTGTATCCAGTCCATGGCCTGCCCTGGCAATTAAGTCAGGTTAAAATTTTTTGTTTAAACTACAGTCACCACTGCACCCTATGGTTTCTCCTTTTTCTCCTAACCGTCGGTCGAATGACTGGGGGGGGGGCGGAGCCAGAGGGGGAGCTATATGGACAGCTTTGCTGTGTGCTCTCTTTGCCACTTCCTGTAGGGAATGAGAATATCCCACAATTAAGGATGAATCCGTGGACTGGATACACCGCAAGAGAAAGTAATTTATCAGGTAAGCATAAATTCTGTTTTTTCACACACATTGTAATTTACGCATGGATTCTTAATTCCTCTTATGTGTTACTGACAAAAAACACCTCAATATGTGTTCAACAACATATCCTGAGTGCAGTGAAACCACCCATGAATAGGTTTGTTGGGTTCTCAGGGGGCTAAAAGGTCTTATTTTTAGGGGGCACATTCCAGTTTTTCAACTTGGAATTTTCACATCCCATGCACCCATGTCCTATTTGGGACATTTCCAAAGCCGGCCAATGTAATTTACCCCCATCAAACCATATATTTTTGAAAAGTAGATACCCTAGGGTTTTTGAAATGCTGGTATTTTAACACTTTCCATGCACTAATTCAACCACCAGTCTTTGGCAAACTATTGGGCAGTCATTTTTTGTGTTATTTTTCACACACATTGTACTTTAGGCATGGATTCTTAGTTCCTGTTATTGGTTACTGACAAAAAAACACCTCAATATGTATTCAACAACATCTCCTGAGTGCAGTGATACCACCCATGAATAGGTTTGTTCAGTTCTCAGGGGGCTAAAAGGCCTTATTTTTAGGGAGCGCATTCTAGTTTTCCAACTTGGAATTTTCACATCTGTCATCATGCATCCATGTCCTATTTGGGACATTTCTGAAGCTGGCCAATGTAATTTACCCCCATCAAACATATATTTTTGAAAAGTAGACACCCGATGGTATTTGAAATGCTGGTATTTTAACACTTTCCATGCACTTATTCAACCACCAGTCTTTGTCAAACTTTTGGGTAGTCATTTTTTGTGTGTTATTTTTCACACACACTCACTGTGCTTTAGGCATGGATTCTCTATTCCTATTATGTGTTACTGACAAAAAAAACCCAATATGTGTTCAACAACATCTCCTGAGTACAGTGATACCACCCATGAATAGGTTTGTTGGGTTCTCAGGGGGCTAAAAAGCCTTATTTTTGGGGGGCACATTCCAGTTTTCCAACTTGAACTTTTCACATCTGTCATAATGCACCCATGTCCTATTTGGGACATTTCTGAAGCCAGCCAATGTAATTTATCCCCATCAAATCATATATTTTTGAAAAGTAGAGACCCTAGAGTATTTGAAATGCTGGTATTTTAACACTTTCCATGCACTAATTCAACCACCAGTCTTTGTCAAACTTTTGGGTAGTCATTTTTGTGTATTATTTTTCACACACACATTGTACTTTAGGCATGTATTCTCGGTTCCTGTTATGTGTTACTGCCAAAAAACACCTCAATATGTGTTCAACAACATCTCCTGAGTACCACCCACGAATAGGTTTCTCGGGTTCTCTGGGGGCTAAAAGGACTTAATTTTAGGGGGTGCATTCCAGTTTTTCAACTTGGAATTTTTACATCCCATGCACCCATGTCCTATTAGGGACATTTCTGAAGACGGCCAATGTAATTTACCCCCATCAAACCATATATTTTTGAAAAGTAGATACCCTAGGGTATTTGAAATGCTGGTATTTTAACACTTTCCATGCACTAATTCAACCACCAGTCTTTGGCAAACTATTGGGCAGTAATTTTTTTGTGTTATTTTTCACACACATTGTACTTTAGGCATATATTCTCAGCTCCTGTTATGTGTTACTGCCAATAAAGACACTAATATGTGTTCACCAACATTTCCTGAGTACAGTGATACCACCTATGCATAGGTTTGTTGGCTTGTTTGGGGGGTGCAATGCCAAATGTTTGACATATGTTTGATTTTTTTTCACATTTAACATATCTTCTTTGCCTATCGTTTTTTTGGGGACGTTTTTACATGCCCCAATTTATTTGCTTGCCATGAATGTGCATATATTTGAAAAGTCCACACTGATACCAGGATTTGCTGTGAAGGGTGGGATATCTGACCTCTGGAGATGAGGCATTACTCCACCCTTCAGCAGCAATGGCAGCTGGAGCAACATGTCTCCTTCTGGCAGGGGGAAGCAGCCACAGACACATCACTATCAGTTGAGACTGTATCTAATGATGTATCTGAGCATATGGCAGGGTCAAAATTGGGGTCTAAGTCTGACATAGACGCGTCTGACTCTGACGTAAGGATGACATATGCCTCCTCAGCAGCACTATATGTTCTCTGTGATATGATTTATTTTTTATCTGTCACAGAGAAAAAAATTACTTTAAAAAATCAACACAAAATTTAAAGGGACATAATACTCATATGCAAAATCACTTGAAACTGATGCAGTATAACTGTAAAAATCTGACAGGAAAATATCACCTGAGCATCTCTATGTAAAAAAAAAAAAGATTTTACCTCACAATCTCCTCAGCTCAGCAGAGTAAGTTCTGTGTAAAAAGTTATAATTCAGCTGGTCCCCAGCTTCAGGTAAAAAAAAAAAAGAAGAAGAAATGAACTGCAGCCAATCAGCATCAACAGTGCTGAGGTCATTAACTCTTTTACTGTAATCTCATGAGATTTGACTTAACTCTTATTAGATTTCATAGTAAACGTCCTTAAACTGAATAGGGAAATAACATGAGAGTGCACAAGGCTCAATCTCTTAGCTGTCCCGGGACAGACATACTGATTTGCTGCTTAGAAGTCCTTTACAATGGGATGTGGCTACTGAGGAACTTTTGAAGCAAAATATCTTTCTTTTTTACATAGAGATGTTCAGGTGATATTTTCTAGTCAGCTTTTTACAGCTACGCTGCATCACGTTCAAGTGTTTCAATATTTGGGTATCATGGCCCTTTAAATTAATTAAATGGCTCTGAAAAGAGCCTTTGGTTCTCACAAAACAATGCTAAAAAAAATGAACCCCTAAAAAAATGCACAGAGCAAAAAAGTGCTTTTGTGCAAGAGCCAGTGATTTCTAGTGATCACTAGCTAACTAGGGGTTAATGGATCTGAAAAGAACCTTTGGGTCTCACAATTTTTAAACTAATATAAGTAAATAAATCTCTCTCTCTCCAACAAAAATGCAAGTGAGGAGAGGGAGGGAGATCCACACTGATCAGTGTCAATATTTACTAATATTGACATGATCAGACAAATGGGATATTTTATTGTTATAAATTAAATTATAGAGCAAGCTTAGATTGGATGACCCCAGCCTGCACCTATGATGAGGCAGGTTAGGGACACTACCAGAAACCCCATGATGCACTGGGCATCTCCATCTTTGAAGCCGCATGGGGGAGGGGGGCTATATGGGCGCTATATGGGGATATTTTATTAAAACAACATATATTTTTATTATGGCATCACTGCAATACTGTTTGAGCGGCTTCCTGTGCTCAGATAACCCTCTCCCTGCATATATTATGTTTTTTGCATTCTATAGTGTAGCGGTCCCACCCGTTTCCGCCCCCATGTCCGTGCGCGCTCCCGGCACCCCTGCACCAGACCCCGCCCCCTCTGACATATATCCGCCAGCGAGGAACCTCCCACCCGCCTCCCTGCAATGGCTCCCACCCACCAATGATCGGCACTATCGGTGGCCCTCTCTGCATCGGTAGGTAAAAAATGTATTGTAGTAATGCCTCAATATTGAGGCATCACTGCAATACCTTGAAAGCGGCTGGAAGCGATCACGATCGCTTCCACCGCTTGAAACCCCAGAGGACGTGCCATGAACGTCCTTGGTCGTTAAGGGTATTTTTTTGTAGGACGTTCCTGGCACGTCCTCGGTCGCGAAGGGGTTAAAGAAATTTGAAGCCCCACATTTTTCTTTCATGATTCAGATAGATCACGTGATTTAAAACAACTTTCTAATTTACTTCTATTATCAAATTTCTTTGTATCTTTTGTTGAAAAACATGGACATTAACCCCTTAATGACCACAGCACTTTTCCATTTTCTGTCCGTTTGGGACCATGGCTATTTTTAAATTTTTGCGGTGCTTGTGTTTAGCTGTAATTTTCCTCTTACTCATTTACTGTACCCACACATATTATATATTGTTTTTTTCACCATTAAATGTACTTTCGAAATATACCATTATTTTCATCATCCTATATAATAAAAGGCCAAGTGTGTTTGTCAGAAGCTGTCATGCGCAGTAGAGACTGCGCGCGAGGACAAACACTCCTGGCCTTCCAACTGACCTGACGTCGTGTGGTGGAGTGGGCGTGGCCGGGTGGGTGCAGAGTGGATGTGACCGGGCGGGTGTGACGTGGGCGGGCATGAAGTGGGTGGGGCCGGGCATGACGCGGGCCGGGCTGGGAGGGGCGGGGCCAGATGCCGAGAGACAGAGAGCTCTAAAGAGAGGGGATAGAGAGAGCAGAAGAGGGTGGATAGAGAGAGAGCAGAAGAGGGGGGATAGAGAGAGGAAGAGAGAGACAGCAAAAGAGAGAGGGGGAGAGAGACAGCAAAAGAGAGGGGGGAGAGAGACAGCAAAAGAGAGAGGGGTGAGAGAGACAGCAAAAGAGAGAGGGGAGAGAGACAGCAAAAGAGAGGGGGAGAGAGACAGCAAAAGAGAGGGGGGAGAGAGACAGCAAAAGAGAGGGGGGAGAGAGACAGCAAAAGAGAGGAGGGAGAGAGACAGCAAAAGAGAGGGGGGAGAGAGACAGCAAAAGAGAGGGGGAGAGAGACAGCAAAAGGGGGGAGAGAGCGCAAAAGAGATGGGGGAGATAGAGCGCAAAAGAGAGGGGGGAGAGTGCGCAAAAGAGAGGGGGGAGAGAGAGCACAAAAGAGAGGGGGGAGAGAGAGCGCAAAAGAGAGGGGGGATAGAGAGCGCAAAAGAGAGGGGGGAGAGAGCGCAAAAGAGAAGGGGGAGAGAGCACAAAAGAGGGGGGAGAGAGCACAAAAGAGGGGGGAGAGAGCACAAAAGAGAGGGGGGAGAGAGAGCAAAAGAGAGGGGGGAGAGAGCGCAAAAGAGAGGGGGAGAGAGCGCAAAAGAGAGGGGGAGAGAGCGCAAAATAGAGGGAGAGAGAGCACAAAAGAGAGGGAGAGAGCGCAAAAGAGAGGGAGAGAGACAGCAAAAGAGGGGGAAAGAGAGAGAGCAAAAGAGGGGGAGAGAGACAGCAAAAGAGGGGGAAAGAGAGAGAGAGCAAATGAGAGGGAGAGAGAGCACAAAAGAGAGGGGGAGAGAGCGCAAAAGAGAGGGGAGAGAGCAAAACAGAGGGGGGAGAGAGAGCAAAAGAGAGGGGGCAGAGAGAGCAAAAGAGAGGGGAGAGAGAGCAAAAGAGAGAGGAGAGAGAGCAAAAGAGAGGGGAGAGAGAGCAAAAGACAGGGGAGAGAGAGCAAAAGAGAAGGAGGAGAGAGAGAGCAAAAGAGAGGGGGGAAGAGAGAGCGCAAAAGAGAGGGGGAAAGAGAGAGCAAAAGAGAGGGGGAGAGAGAGAGCAAAAGAGAGAGGGGAGAGAGAGCAAAAGAGAGGGGAGAGAGAGAGAGAGCAAAAGAGAGGGGAGAAACAGAGAGCAAACGAGAGGGGAGAAACAGAGAGCAAACGAGAGAGGGTGGATAGAGAGAGCAGAAGAGGGGGATAGAGAGAGAGCAAGGGGTGAGACCACTGTACTGCAAAAAATGGCCCTTGTACACGGGCTTTAGGAATAGTATCTTATAATTTACTATAAAATTTTTTATAAACTATGAGGAAAAAATGGAAAAAAACACTTTTTCTAACTTTGACCCCTAAAATCTGTTACACATCTACAACCACCAAAAAACGCCTATGCTAAATAGTTTCTAAATTTGTTCATGAGTTTAGAAATACCCAATGTTTACATGTTTTTGCTTTCTTTGTAAGATAAATACAAGTAGCACTTTGCTATTTCCAAACCACTTTTTTTTTTTTTTTTTCAAATTGGCGCTAGTTACATTGGAACACTGATTTCTTTCAGGAATCCCTGAATATCCCTTGACATGTATATATTTTTATTTAGAAGACATCCCAAAGTATTGATCTAGGCCCCTTTTCGTATATTTCATGCCACCCTTTCACTGCCAAATGCGATCAAATAGAAAAAATCGTTCACTTTTTCACAAACTTTAGGTTTCTCACTGAAATTATTTACAAACAACTTGTGCAATTATGGCATAAATGGTTGTAAATGTTTCTCTGGGATCAGCTTTGTTCAGAAATAGAAGACATATATGGCTTTGGCGTTGCTTTTTGGTAATTAGCAGGCCGCTAAATGCCACTGCGCACCACAAGCTGCTTCAGTTTGTGAGTGTCAGCTCATCTGTCAAGATTCAGTTTGTGAAGCATGACAGATGAGCTGACACTCACAAACTGAAGCTTGACAGATGTGCTGACACTCACAAACTGAAGCTTCACAGATGAGCTGACACTCACAAACTGAAGCTTGACCGATGCGCTGACATTCACAAACTGAAGCATGACAGATGAGCTGACACTTACAAACTGAAGCTTGACAGATGCACTGACATTCACAAACTGAAGCTGACAGATGAGCTGACACTCACAAACTGAAGCTGACACTCACAAACTGAAGCTGACAGATGAGCTGACACTCACAAACTGAAGCTTGACAAATGAGCTGACACTCACAAACTGAAGCATGACAAATGAGCTGACACTCACAAACTGAAGCATGACAGATGAGCTGACACTTACAAACTGAAGCTTGACAGATGCACTGACACTCACAAACTGAAGCTGACAGATGAGCTGACACTCACAAACTGAAGCTGACACTCACAAACTGAAGCTGACAGATGAGCTGACACTCACAAACTGAAGCTTGACAAATGAGCTGACACTCACAAACTGAAGCATGACAAATGAGCTGACACTCACAAACTGAAGCTTGACAGATGAGCTGACACTCACAAACTGAAGCTTGATAGATGAGCTGACACTCACAATCTGAAGCTTGACAGGTGCGCTGACACTCACAAACTGAAGCTTGACAGATGCGCTGACACTCACAAACTGAAGCTGACAGATGCGCTGACACTCACAAACTGAAGTTTGACAAATGAGCTTACCCTCACAAACTGAAGCATGACAGATGAGCTGACACTCACAAACTGAAGCTTGACAGATGAGCTGACACTCACAAACTGAAGCTGACACTCACAAACTGAAGCTGACAGATGAGCTGACACTCACAAACTGAAGCATGACAGATGAGCTGACACTCACAAATTGAAGCTTGACAGATGAGCTTACCCTCACAAACTGAAGCATGACAGATGAGCTGACGCTCACAAACTGAAGCTTGACAGATGAGCTGACACTCACAAATTGAAGCTTGACAGATGAGCTGACACTCACAAACTTAAGCTTGACAGATGAGCTGACTCTCACAAACTGAAGCTTGACAAATAAGCTGACACTCACAAACTGAAGCTTGACAGATGCGCTGACACTCACAAACTGAAGCTTGACAGATGAGCTGACACTCACAAACTGAAGCAGCTTGACAGACGTGCTGACACTCACAAACTGGAGCTTGACAGATTCGTTGACACTCACAAACTGAAGCTTGACAAATGAGCTGACACTCACAAACTGAAGTTTGACAGATGTGCTGACACTCACAAACTGAAGCATGACAGATGAGCCGACACTCACAAACGGAAGCTTGACAGATGCACTGACACTCACAAACTAAAGCTGACAGATGAGCTGACACTCACAAACTGAAGCTTGACAGATGCACTGACACTCACAAACTGAAGCTTGAGAGATGTGCTGACACTCACAAACTGAAGCTTGACAGATGAGCTGACACTCACAAACTGAAGCTTGACAGATGAGCTGACACTCACAAACTGAAGCTTGACAGATGCGCTGACACTCACAAACTGAAGCTTGACAGATGTGCTGACACTCACAAACTGAAGCTTGACAGATGTGCTGACACTCACAAACTGAAGCTTGACAGATGCGCTGACACAAACTGAAGCTTGACAGATGCGCTGACACTCACAAACTGAAGCTTGACAGATGAGCTGACACAAGTTTTTGGAGATGAAACGTAATATAGTGTTGAAATATATATTTTTTGTAGGGTCACTTTGGTTATACTATTTTTATGTAATTTTTAATTATTAACAAAATATTATATTGAGGTGGCCCAGACAGACCTGACACATTTTGTACAGTTGTAGTTGTATATAAAAAAAATTATGTATTATTTTGTTTAAATACTTTAAATAGCCAATAGAAAATGTGCTAGAAAAATACATGTGCAATTCTCTCTTTAATAGCAGTGCAGTATGTGCCAATACTACAAGCTTTAAGAACATATACACACTAAAAATATATGACACATTAATATTTATTAAATGCAGTACTGATATGAAATGCTGTTAGTATATTAAGTTCACTTTATAATTAAATTAATAAATAAATAAATCAATTCTTGGAATGTTTTCTCACTAAGCGTAGTAAATAAATGTGTTTTTAATAAAGATTTAAAAAAATCATTAATTTACAAATCAATAAATTAATTAGCAATTAATTCAATTTTTTTAAATGACATGAATACCAAAAGGAACATATAGGTTTAAATTCATTGAACACACTTGGATACTATTAAACAAAAAAAGACATTTTATAAAAAGGCTAATATCACATTCTAGGAGGATCCAATGCAGTTTATCTAGAAACTTATATTTGTTATCACCTCTAGATGGCACTCTTGCTACATCAAGTATAAGCTATATTGGTGAAATGAATACAGTCTGTAGCAACAACCCTTGCTGTAATGCTTAATATCATTTAGATGTTTAACAGTTGATTTCAGTTCTCTTGAAGTTGAATGGGTTTACATTTAAAATACACATACCTTTTGCTATCTAGAGCATTTTAAATAGAATTTGCCATTTATTGATTACTTCATTTATTTATGAAGTAATTATTTAGATTACGCTTATTCTTGTAAGTAATTAAACAATCCAATCAGCTTTCCAGTAATTAAATGACCATTAAATACCATAGAATTGCATTGCATATTCAACAAATGCATAGTAAAAAAGTAATGCAATAGCACTCTAAATTTCAAACAAGCTGTATTTATTTTTCCTGCTAAATTTAAAATGTATTCTGTTTTGTGACAGCCATCAGCAAATCACATGCTCAGTAGGAGCTGCTGCCCCAGAAAGTGTGCATATAAAAATATTCTGCACAATTTGATAATACAAGTAAATTGGAAGCAACTTTCTGATTTACTTCCGTTATGTAATTAGCTTCATTCTCTTGGTATCATTTGTTGAAAAGCATATCTAGCTAGATAGACTCAGGAGCTTGGAGCTAGCTGCTGATTGGTGGCTGAACTTGTATGCCTATTTTCATTGGCTTACAAATGTTTACAGATAGCTCCCAGTAGTGCATTGCTGCTCCATCAATATAAAATACCCGGAGAATGAAGCAAAATTGAGAACAGAAGAAAATAGGAAATGTATAATCTTTCTGAATCATGAAAGAAAAGGTTTGGGTTTCATGTCCTTTTAAATCAAAATTGGTTTTATGCAAGTTTATAAACGGAATTACAGAATGAGCTTAAAGGATTACTTTCTGTTATAATTTTTAAGCTAAACAACTAATATATTAAAGTTAATAAACATTAATTAAAACCTACTGACCTATATTTTCTCCAAATGAAGTTTCATAACGTTCTAAAAGTTATATCTTTATTCGCCGATGATGTCACGTTATCCTGCCCACTATTTTCAGCACTGTGTGTTCAAAATACTTAAACCAATAACTTTGTGTTTAAAGCGCCATTTTGAAACCTAGGTATTGTAAACGGATTGGTACAGAGCAAAGGATACCCATGGAGTGGGTTTGGAAAACAATTAAATTTGCAGACAAGATTTCTGATATACGGTAGAGATATGTTAATGAAATGCTATTGATAAAAAGCGTATTTGGGGTAGTTAGTAACAGGCATAGAAAATATTTACTTACAGTGGCCCTTTAAGTACCAAAAGCATTTTATACCAACTAGTAATGAGATGTACTGCACTATTAAAAAAGGCAAAAAAGTGGTGCAAACCTGGCCAGATAAGTTTAGGTCACCTTTTTGTGATATGTAGTATTTTAATAAAGTTGTTTTTGAGTTATTAATCACTGTGGTCTGCAACTGTTTCCTCATTGCTATAATAGATGTTTCTCACAGCATTATGGGGTCTGTAGTTTTTAAAAGCAACATTTGAACAACACAGAAATCTGGGTAGAAGCCAAAGTACTGTCTTGAAGTGGCAAATGCATCACCAGTTATTTTCTTTACCACTATTTTGTCATTTTACGTTATTTTGCAAGAGAATGAGACACATTTTTTGTAGTTCAAAGGTGGGTTATATGAAAGGTGCTATAAAGAATTCATGCAAAAGTAGAGATTTTTTTACACTTTTGAATTATATATTTTTTCCTTTAAAAGATATCTTCCGATTTATCCATACAGCAGACAAATGTTTTACTATTTGTTAATAGAGGAAGTTACACTTAAAATGTACGTTCCATACCATATCTTATTATGCAAAGTGGAGGGAAACCTTTGCAATTCACTTTAAATATTTGTTTCCATTTTTTTCCCGCATTTAATAAAAATATGAAAATTATAGCTTTCATTGTCTTCAGAATGCAGTCTGTGGAATTCATAAGCCATTCCACTTCTTTATGCTGCACAGTGATTTGTTGATATGTGTAGAAGCTTTTTAATACCTGTCCCTAAAATGCAAAATCAAAGGAAATATGGTAAACAACCCACCAGATGCTTTTTAAGGGGTGTGCCTCAGAACAGCAAAACAATGCAAAGTTTGCTTTTAAAACATTTATCTTATATGCAGTTTTGTTTGCGATACAAGGCTTAAAGGGATAGTCTAGTCAAAATTAAACTTTCATGATTCAGATAGGGCATGTCATTTTAAACAACTTTCCAATTTACTTCTATTATCTAATTTGCTCAATTCTTTACATATCCTTTGTTGAAGAAATAGCAATGCACATGTCTGAGCCAATCACACAAGGCCTCTATGTGCAGCAACCAATAAGCAGCTACTGAGCATCTCTAGATATGCTTTTCAGCAAGTGATATCAAGTGAATGAAGCAAATTAGATAATAGAAGTAAAGTAGAAAGTTGTTTAAAATGACACGCTCTTTCTAAATCATGAAAGAAAAAATGTGGGTTTCATGTCCCTTTAATTGCTCATGCATTTATAAAAACACTTTTATGTCTGTTCAAATGTTTTTAAGAAAAAAATATTTTTAAGTTTTTTACAGATGATGGATACATACACAGGGATATTCAAATGCAGAGCAAATGCACAATTGTACTCTTATTCAGTCACCTAAAACATATACATTTGCGTTGTTCTCTTTGTATTCTTTGTTGAAAGCTAAACCTATGCATGCTCATATGCTAATTTTGAATTCGTTGACTCTTGCCTCTTATCTCAGTCTATTTTGACAGTTTTTCACAGCTAGACAGCATTAGTTCATGTGTATATAGATTACATTATGCTCCCTCCCGTGGAGTTACTCAGCATTGATTGGCTAAAATACAAGTCTAACAAAAGAACTGAAATAAGGGGGGCAGTCTCCTGAGGCTTAGCTACAAAATAATCAAAGAGGTAAAATGTATATTATTTTAACAGTATTGATTATGCAAAACTGGGGAATGGGTAATAAAGGGATTATCTATCTTTTTAAACAATAAATATCCTGAAGTAGACTATCCCTTTAAACATGTGTTTCTCCTCCTCCCTTGGAGATGTATTTTTGAGGTTTATATACTGTAATCAGGGGCCTAATTACTTCAGTAACTCTGCTTCCTGCTGCTGCCTCTCCTGCTTCTGCCCTTCCTGCTCTATGGAGGTTATCATCATTGAATGCCAAATCCTTAGGGAACTGCTAGCTGCTTTAGCAAAGGGACTCTAGGCACGTGTTTGTCCTTCTGCCTTGTGGGAGTATTTATTGTGATTGTGTACTGGAGGACTACCTAGTTCAGTAACATTGCTGCCTGCATTTGCCGCCTCTCCTGCTCCTGCCCTTCCAGCTCTTTGGTGGTCATTATCAGTTCATCCTAAAAATCTTAGTAAATTGAATGCCGCTGTGTCCAATGGACTCTAAGCAAGTGCTGATCCTCCTCTCTTGGAGGTGTATTTTTTATATTTTGGAGACCTACCTAGTTCAGTAAGTCTGCTGCCGCAGCCTCTCCTGCTTTTCATGCTCTGTGGTGGTCATCATCAGTTAAATTTAAGAATCTTAGTGAAATGTTGGCCATTATGTCCAAGGGACTGTCCTCCTACCTTGGAGGTGTATTTTTGGGGTTTGTGTACCAGAGACCTACCTAGTTCAATAAGTCTGTTGCCTGTTTTCCCTGTCTCTCCTGCTCTGTGATGGTCATCAGTTCTAAAAATCTTAATGAACTGTTGGTTGCTGTGTTCAAGGGACCCCTTGGAGGTGTTCTTTTTTAGTTTGTGTACTTGAGGCCTTCCTAGTTCAGTAACTCTGCTGCATGCTGCTACTGCCCTTCCTGCCTTGTGGTACTCATCATTAGTTCATTCTAAAAATCTTAGTGAACTCAAGGCTGCTGTGTCCAATGGACTCTAAGAACGTGCTGGTCCTCCTCCTTTTGAGGTGTTTTCTTGGACTTTGTGTACAGGAGGCCAAAGGTTATATGAAAGGTGTTATAAAGAATTCATGCAAAAGTTTTTACACTTTTGAATGATTTTTTTTTCCTTTGAAAGATATCTACCGATTTATCCATTCAACAGACAAATGTTTTACTATTTGTTAATAGAGGAAGTTACACTTAAAATGTACGTTCCATACCATATCTTATTATGCAAAGTGGGGGGAAACCTTTGCAATTCACTTTAAATATTTGTTTCCATTTTTTTTCCCCATTTAATAAAAATATGAAAATTATAGTTTTCATTGTCTTCAGAATGCAGTCTGTGGAATTCATAAGCCATACCACTTCTTTATGCTGCACAGTAATTTGTCGATATGTGTAGAAGCTTTTTAATACCTGTCCCTAAAATGCCAAATCAAAAGAAGTATAGGAAACAACCCACCAGATGCTTTTTAAGAGGTGTTCCTCAGAACAGCAAAACAATGCAAATTTTGCTTTTAAAACAGTTATCTTATATGCAGCTTTGTTTGCGATACAAGGCTTAATTGCTCATGCATTTATAAAAACACCTTTATGTCTGTTCAATGAGTTTCTTTACTGTAATCAGGGGCCTACCTAGTTCAGTCTCCTGCCTTTCCTGCTCTGTGATGGTTTTCATCAGTGCATGTAATAGATAATTAAACAATGGCACTATGAAATCAGTCTCCCAATGAAATATTTCTAATATTAGTAACAATGATGTTGTTATTGTGTAATTATCTGTAATTGGGAGTGGTGCTTTTCATCAGGAACATAACACGTTTGGTTGAGGATAAAAAAAAGAATCCACTATACAATATAGCATTCTGTGCCCAGACTCATTAGGCAGAAAAAGGTGTTTGAATTCAAACATAACTTTTATTAATAATTAAAAATGGGAAAAATGTTAAAAACAAAGGAAAAATTGTGTATCTCCTTATCCTATTGTTTTGAGTATGTAATTCCTCACATTGTGCTTTTAAAGGGACAGTCTAGTCAAAATTAAACTTCATGATTCAGATAATTTTAAACAACTTTCTTTCCAATTTGCTTTTATAATCAAATCTGTTTTGTTCTCTTGGCATTCTTAGTTAGAAGCTAAATCTAGGTAGACTCATATGCTAATTTCTAAGCCCTTGAAAGGCACCTCTTATCTGAATGCATTTTACAGTGTTTCACAGCTAGGGGGCATTAGTTCATGTGTGCCAAATAGATAACATTGTGCTCACACCTGTGGAGTTACTTATGAGAGAACTGATTGACTAAAATGCAAGTTTGTCAAAAGAACTTAGAGACTTAGATACAAGGAAATCACAGAGGTAAAAGTGTATTAATATAACCATGTCGGTTCTGCAAAACTGGGGAATGAGTAATAAAGGGGTTATCTATTTTTTAAACAATAAACATTCTGGAGTAGACTGTCCCTTTAAATAATAAAAGACCCATTACTAGAACCAGTATAGCCAAATATTGGAAACAGGTGTGCCAGGATGGCACAATATTTTATAGAGAATTCAGACTACTTATGTACAAATCTGCTGCATATACAAAAAACAATGGGATCTTTTTATAAAGCATGGTTTTACTGGATGCATAAAGACGGAAGGATTAAACCCCAGATTTTGTCAGTGAGATTACATTTTTATCTACCAGGGTGGGTGGAGAGAACATGATCCTTAGACAGGGTGCCGGTCCTCTATAGGGGACTAGAGGCTCAATAAGTTACATAGCTCTCTCTAAAAATGGATGAGCAGGAAAATATTTTCCAAATTATAAGAAAGACACAGTGACAAGTTTAATTGTTTTACTCTTTGTTTATAATTTATTTTTATTCAAAATATATTAACAATTGTCTTACAATAATTTTTCCTCATTTATGTAAACATGAGATTTAAAACAATTACGGATGGGAACTCTCATTAGGAGCCCAAATAATCTCCCTGTCCTCTTCCAGACTTTTGGGGATCCAAAAGACTTTTAACTGTCATGGACTGAAGGTAGAACTTTGACTCCCTGTCTCACTTTGGATTATTGTAATGCTTACTTTATGTTAGGTACCATTATGTTTGTTCAATAAAAATGAGTAAACTTGCAAGGTACTGGGAGTGAGCTGGAAGTGAGTCATGCAGACTGGCTGAGCCTACAAGTGAGGGAGATTTACAGCCTGTCAGATTGTAGGAGCCAGCCAGGCTAACCCTTCACCATGAGGTATAAATATTCAAATATTGCGTTAAGCCCTTAGATAGCAAGAAAGTGACTATATATATATATATATATATATATATATATATATATATAAATTAATGTAAATATTTGCATAGGAAATTAGCACATCTAGGCAAGAATCCCTGCTTGCTTTCCCCAGAAATACCTCATATACAGTGTTACCAATGCACAAGAGAATTCTAGGTAAGTTATGCAATTTCTCTGTTTTTTTGCTTCAAAAATACTGTTTTAACACAGCTATCCTTTTAACACGATTATTGCAGCAAATCAGAAATCACTCACTAGACAGCCTGTTTCGTTCTATTTGGAACTCATCAGTAGGAGATAGATTTCTGGTTGCTGCATTGATAAAGCTATTTTCAAGGTTAAACCAAAATTCATTAAAATTATGGGGGGAGATAAAAAAAACTGAAATTAAAATCCTTCTTGTCTCAAAATTAAATCAATGTAAATATTTGCATAGGAACTAGATTAGATGCACCCAAGGCTTGGACTCTTTGATGTGGCTTCTTGCCACCACACACACATTAGGTGCACCTCTTTGTAATAATTAAGTATATTAGGGAACTCCAAGTCCACCATTTTCTGCACTAAGATTTAGCTAGTTTACTGTAGGTCTATCTCTAGTCCAGATTCATTTTTCTAGTTCTCACTGAAGGGAGACTATATAGGATGCTGCGGGCCCTACTGGTTTTAAACAAAATAAAGAATTTTTGGAAGTATGGACATTTCGATCACATTAATACGGCCTAGCCATCATAGATGCCCAGTGTTATGCCAGGATTGTAACTCACAAGTGACCACATGTCAAAACACATTGCAATTGAGGTCAGACATCTGATAGACGAGGTTTGAGCACAATGCCCAAATATTTAATGGGGTGTGAGATTATAAAGTCAGTATGAGAATTAATATAGGAACCTCAAAAAGTATTTAAAAAAAAAAAACAATTTAAATGGGAAAAAAAAAACAATCGGAACCTCAAAAAGTATTTAAAAAAAATCAATTTAAATGAAAAAAACAAAAAAAACAATCTGATTTAAATAAAAAAAAATCAGATTTTTTTTAAAATGGATTTTAATTCACCCTATTTCATTCTTTACTAAGTGTCCCCCCTCCCCTACTGTAAATATATATATATATGATAATACAGAGTCTTGTTTATCCTTTGAAAATAAAATTTAAGCTGATTCATGCCTAATTTGTAATATGAGTGAATCATCAGAAGAACTGGAAGAAACAAACTGGTTGAACAAGACAAAGTAACAGCAAGTTGTGTAGGAGAACAGTATATAAGAAGATTTGTGTGCAATGTACATATGTAGGAATACAGAACATTCAAAATGTGAAGAATAAAGATTAGATGTTTTCTAATTTAATGAATGAATTCTTTATATACAGTTTTAAATATTTTGTATAAAGGTAATACTACTGATTGAAATTTCCTTATTTATCTGGGAGCTAAAAAAGAGAAATTAAATATTTACACATACAGTCATGGCCAAAAATATTGGCAGTGGCACCCCTGCATTTCTGTTAGATAATGCACCACTTCGCCCAGAAAATTCTTGCAATTTAAAATGTTTAGGCATTCTCGTGTTTATTTCTTTTGTTTGTATTGGTATGACACAAAAAAGTGGAGAAAAAAGCCAAATCTGACACATTCCACGCAAAATTCCAAAAATGAACTGGACAAAATTATTAGCAATTTCTTAAAATTGTACAAAAATAATTGCATTGCAAGTTTGTGATGCTCCTGTAATTTGTATTTAAACTCACCTGTATCAAAAAATAGGTGCTGACAATATAGGAATCACACCGGCAACCAGTTAACATGGTGAAAAATTGACTCAACCTTTCTGTTGTGTGTCTCTGTGTGCCACACTGAGCATGGAGAAGAGAAAGAGCAGCAAATAATTGTCTGAGGATTTGAGAACAAAAATTGTGGAAAAGCATGGACAATCTCAAGGTTACAAGTCCATCTCCAGAGATCTTAATGTTCCTGTGTCCACTTTGTGCAACATTGTCAAGAAGTTTACAGCCCATGGCACTGTAGCTAATCTCCCTAGACTTGGACAAAAGAGAAAAATAGATTAAAGATTGCAACGAATGATTTTTCGAATAGTGGATAAAGAACCTTAATCAACTTCCAGACAAATTCAAGTTGACCTTCAGGCACAGGGTGCAAATGTGCAGCTCGCACTATATGTCGCCATCTGAATGAAAAGGGACGCTATGGTAAATCCCAGGAGGACCCCACTGCTGACACAGAAACATAAAAAAGCCAGATTAGAGTTTGCCAAAACTTACCTGAGGAAGCAAAAATTCTTTTGGAAAAATGTGCTGTGGACAGACAAAATTACAACTTGTTTTGGTAAAGCCCATCATTCTACTATTTTCAAAAAAAGAAACGAGGCTTTTAAAGAAAAGAATACATCCCCTACAGTCAAACATGGTCAAGGTTCACTGATGTTTTGGGGTTGCTTTGCTGCTTCAGGCACTGGATGTCTTGACTGTGTGCATGGCATTATGAAATCTGAAGACTACCAAAGAATTCTGTGGTGCAATGTAGGGCCCAGTGTCAAAAAGTTGAGTCTCCGTCAAAGGTCATGGATCTTACAGCAGGATATTTACCTATATAGGGTTTTCAAAGTTTTAGGCAGTGGGCCTCCTCTTTGATGACATTTACCAGACCTTGTCACCCATAATAGGTTTTACTTTATTTTTTCACTGTAAGAAAATTCTAATATCTATTTTTAGTTTTAATTTGAGGAATTTACATCTGATCCAGGGTTAACGCATAGCTCTCAAAAGTTTTTTAATTTGCACTTTGCTACTCCTGTGTTAAAGGGATACTAAACCGTGGCGACTGAGGGTTGGGCACGCACTGACGTTCGCGTGACGTAGGCGCTCTGGAACCGCGCCAAATCGGGCGGAGCGAGAAGCTACAGAATTGGCGTTCTCGCACAAGCTACAGCCCGGTTCGAGTAGGCCTGCAGGAGGAGAGCTGAGTACCGGACAGAATCCACAGCTATCCGGTGGATCTGGATTTCACCCAGCAGCTCAACGGTCAGGCGTCGCAGTCCAGCTCCTTAGGTAAGGGGTGCGGAGGGGAAGGCAACACAGGGGTAAGTAAAAGCACTATTTTTTTTTCTTGTCTGTTTGTTATATATAAAGTAAAGATATACTGTGCTTATTGCCCTGTAGGTTGCTATTCTCCCTCAGCGCCCCTACCAGGAGCTGGTTCTAAGGTGCTTCTGTTAGAAGCGTGCTGCATCTGCACTGCATTAGATAAGCAGTGTTTTGTACCCTCATAGAGATATTAGGATCTGTGGAAAGGGGAATGATTTGTTAATTTTATTAAGGCCCTTAACATACAGGTCTTTTGTCTTTTTAAAAAAAAAAGAAAAAGAGGGAAAAAACTAGGAAAAAAAGGAAAAAATAAGAGAAAAAGGAGGGAGAGAAGAAAGGAAACAGGGAAGAAAAGGGAAGAATCTATCATAAAGGGACTCCTATGTGCAAATTTTGTATAATATTGGCTGTTAAAACTTCCAAGTGCAGGAGAAATATCTAAGGAGCTGGAGTTAATCAGCGTGCTGAGCTGCTGTAAAAGGCTCAGCCTGTTCAAGTTGACATATTGATGCCGCTACACTTGTGAGTACCCTGTGTATCGTTTTTATGCTACAGAAACAGCTGTTTATTTACGGATTCACACATGTGGGGCACATATTTGTCTCTTTCTTTTCTATCTTGTATGAGGGATAACGGCGACGACTCTGTGAACAGCATGCTGGGCTGCTGTTAAAGGACCAGCCTGCTTCACTAGGCACATCAGAGTGCAGCAACTTTTGTGAGTATTCTGTGAATCAACTTATCTCAGCTAATAGGAATACATAAACAGGTTCACACATGTTTTTTGTATTTTTCTATCTTCTTTGTCTTTCCCACGCTTATTTGGCCTGGTATCTTACGCCTGACGGAAACGGATCTGTAAAAATCATGGAAGGAGACAGCGAGCTGGGCTGCTGCTGAAGGTCCAGCCTGTAACTAACGGCATGACAGAGTGCCTTACCAATTTGTGAGTACCCTGGGGAGTCTGATGGAGGGATAAGGGGGAAACAACAGATACACACATGTGGCGGTCTTTGTGCTCTTCTCTTTCTATATTCAGTTGGATATCTGAGGCTGGACTTCAAGGACCCTTACTGCATTTGCTAAGATGATCCTTAAGGAAAAGGTGTCATAGACCCTGGATCCATTTCAACTCAGAAGAAAATTTGGAGAGACGCATCTATAGCAAGTTCTACAAACCTAAATGGACTTACTTGAGTATCTAATTGACGCTGTGATTGCTTTGGTTTTTTTCTGTTTTTCTCTTTTTTCTCTCTCTCTATCAGTGTGTAATATCTAAGAACTATCTTGTGTTTAGCTTAGGTAGGGGTCAAAATCTTTTTTTTTTTTTTTTTTTTTTCTTTCATGTTCTGGTATTCAAATTGGGCAACTTAGGCTTGATTCATCTATCTTCTGGTTTAGAAGCAGGGTGTAACACATTCTACCAAAATCAGATATAAATAAATTTAAGTGCTATAAGCAATTCCCAAAGTTAGGGTATCTCTAGAAATAAGTTTGAGGCCTAAACAAGTAATGTAACGCTCCCTATAAACCAGTGTCTATGGATAAATTTCTTCTCCCACCCTTAAACAACAGAATAACGAATATGGCGAGTAGAAGGCAGCAGGAAAAAAAATTAATTGGTCGTAGTACCGATAATAGCCAGGAGGTATCTCAAGAAAATGTGGTAGAAGGTGTAAATAGCTCTGAATTACTGAAGCAAATAAGTGAATTATTTCTTCCTAAATTTGAAGCAATTCAAACAAGTGTAGACTCGCTGTCACAGGAGATTAAACAGATGGTAACAAGAGTGGGTTTAGCGGAACAAAGGATTTCAGATCTGGAAGATAGAGACATAGAGAAAGATACTAAAATGTGAGAGAATCCCAGGCGCCTACCCTGAGGAGGCTAGGTTTGAGTAATTGGATATACCAGTGTGGCTAAAAAATATATATAATTTAATATAATATAAGGTACAGTGGAATTAAGAACAATAAAATACAGAGTAAAAACAAATTACAGTACAGACTTCATGGATCCATGATAAGAAATAGTATATAACAAATTGTTAAAATAAAAACAATACGCAATTGATTGCAGCAAGATATAGAACAAACCAATAGTGGTGAAACAAATCTATTAGCTACAAATAGTAATCTTAGTTAATTAGACAGTGAAATAATTCCTAAAAATCTGATTTCCAAACAGAAAAAAGGATTAAGAATAAAGTGTGTAAAATCCTATTATAAAAAGTCAATGTGTTATTCAAAAATAGATTCTATGTGATCCGGTTGTAGTTGAAAGTCTAAATCAGTGACGAAAGTCTCAAAAAAATAATAACAAAAGATCCGTGTATCGGACGAATAGCAAATTGGTGCAAATGTAACAAAATTTATAATGTTGAAACGTCACAGCATAAATAGGCTCATAGGTTCTCATCAGGCGCTGAGGTCTATCTTTTAAATCAGATTCTCACTTATCCTAGCCAGTCCTTAGCAGCCGATTTAGCAGCTACCATCCTAAATTCAGATGGATTCACTAAACTCATTAAGACAAGATGTACTTATAGATGTCAACCAACACACTAAATTGATTTGCATCGAAGTTGAGGAAGAGGACATATAGATATCCAGTCTATTTTTAAAGACTTAGAAAAATTATTAATTTCAGAAGTCAAATTTAAGGCTGAAATATCTTTTTTTTTAAAAATGCCTAGAATTAGACATCATACCAAAGGGACTGATTACTCATAAAGAGTGTGCCTTCCCTCTGTCAGATTCCATTTCTGATAAATGGAAAAAGGTGTTAATTAACACATCAAGACAGTTAATGAAGCTTATTATTGAATATAGAGAATCTCTTGCTACGGAGATGGATCATGAGATCAAAGAGAATGAAGCAATATTGCTGAATCTAGAACACTCCGGACATGAGTCCAAAGACCTTACAGATAAGAGAGAAAATTTGGTTAAAAGAGTAAAAAAAGCCAGAGAAGATGTTATTCAAAAGAAAACAAAAAACTCATGAGGGAACTGGAAAATAAAGAAAGTAGTAATTATGCAAAGGAAGCCACTACTAAAATTGAGAAGATTGTGGCAGAGACAGACAACACCAAAAGCCCAACCACACGGACTTTGAACAGACCGAATCATAGAGATGAGACACACATCTCAGATTACGACCAAGAGTATAAAGGACATCCCTATAAACAGGAACAGTCTGATATTACAAATTACGATCAGAATAAGATATATAACGATTATGATACACGAACCAATCACCGTAGATGATCACCATACCCAAACCGGGGGTACAAGCCCGGATACAGACAGAATTTCAGGCGATACAACAACAACAACTACAGGGAACCCGATGACAATAGAGACAGAAGACCTAGAGACAATTACTCTCCCAATAGAAGGAGAGACACGAGGCCCAGAGCCTACTACTCCCCAGATGGAAGGAGAAATCAATGGAACAATGGGTGGAACTATTCTCAAAATAGGACACCAAATTATCAAAACTTCCATAACCAAACAAATTGGAGAGAGGAATATTATCCACAAAGAAGACAACATCACTACAGGAGGCCACAAGGGAACAGACATAACGATTGGAGACCTGCCTATTATCAACAGAGACAAAATGTTGACTTTGAAGAGTATAAAAGAAGAGACAACTCCAACTATGTACATAGGGATACATACAAAACACCTCAAATAAAAGGGGGTCACAAGAAAGTTTGAGAAGAACACCCAGGGAAGATATCAAATGATGGAAACACAAAGGACGAGTGGAGGATCCAACACTGTATTAAAAGAACAGAACCAAGGGTTGATCCACAAACATCCACTACTCCAAATATCGAGGACTCACCTTCTTCTTTTTTAGGGCTGGAACATCCACCCAGCAAAGAGAAAGACAGGTTGCTAAAAATACAGAAAAACAGAGGGCCAGAGAAGCCCAAAGCACTAAAAAGAAGACACATCGAGGAAGAAGAGGAGGAATGAAATTAAACAAGAAACCAAACCAGGAAAATGGATCAGACTTAGAAGATAAAAATGCAAAGAGTAACACAGGCATCTTTAATCTAAGCTCACATACTCTAACTAAAGACGAAAACTCAGTCCTGAAGTTTGGACTATCCTTTGCTCCCACTAAAAGTTTGGACAAATTCCAAACATTTGTTAACACCAAGGAATTTGTGAGGAAACTCACACTGAAAAGGTTTTTCTCGAGGTCCCCAGCTGAGAGATTGGCTTATACACCAAGAGAATATACAGACCTCTACAGACATACGGAACTTAAACCGAAATCAACCTTTTATCCAACTGCGAGCAAAGGAGTAGCCATAGAAACCTTTGAGAATATAGTATGTCGAGAAATTAGGGACATTCAACAGAGGAAACTCAAAATAAGGAAACAGAATTTAACTACTCAACAGTTGAAAACAATCAAAGAACTTGAAAACAACCACGATCTGAGCATTAAACCAGCTGACAAGGGAGGAGAAATTGTAGTCATGAATAGGATTGATTATGAATTGGAGAATGAAAGAATATTGAGCGACCAAAATACATATCGTAAATTGCGCTCAAATCCGTTGGTACTATACAAGAAAGAACTATTGACGATACTGGATAAAGCAAAAGAGAAGGGGATTCTCAACGACAAAGAATACAATTACATCAGTATAAATCATCCCATAACTCCTGTGATATATCATCTACCGAAAATCCACAAATCGCTACAAAAGCCCCCCGGAAGACCAATAAACTCATTGAGTAGCAACTTATCCGAATATGTTGACCTGAATCTACAGAGATATGTTCGACAACTACCTTCTCACCTCAAAGACTCTACCCAGGTGTTAAATCTACTGGAAGATATAATGTGGGAAGAAGGCTACATTTTAGCCACCTGTGACGTGACTTCATTATATACGTGTATCCCACATCAAGAGGGATTAGAAGGGGTTGACTACTTCCTCAAGAAGGACAACGAAGTCCCAGAAGAACAAAGGAACTTCATTCTGGACAGTATTCAATACATACTGAATCATAATTATTTCTGTAATAATGGTCACTATTACCAACAAATTTGTGGAACAGCAATGGGGACCAGGTTCGCGCCTAGCTATGCCAACCTGTATATGGGCAAATGGGAGCATATCTTCTGGGAATCCTGCCCAGCTAGCGCGGACCTGGTCCTCTATCGTCGTTACATTGACGATATATTAATTATTTGGAAAGAGACACAATCGGATCTAGATTTTACTTTTGAAATTATGAATAGAAACACAAACAATCTACGTTTCACATATGTCAGCAGTACGACTGAAATAATCTTCCTCGACTTGAAAATTGAAGTTATAAATGGAAAGTTGGAAACCTCGACACACTTTAAAGAGGTAGATAGCAACAACTATATACACATGACAAGTTGCCATCATTCCAATTGGAAAAACAACATTCCAAAAGGACAACTATTGAGGATGAGAAAAAATTGTTCCACTACAGACAAATGGGAAGAACAGGCAACAACAATTAAATCCAAATTTCTAGAGAGAGGGTACAATGAGACAAAACTAGATCAGAAAATCCAAGAGGTCAGGATGATTGATAGAACTAAACTCACAACTTATAAAAAACCTAAAACAACGACAAATGAAGAGTTTCTCAACATCCCTATGATCACAGAGTACAGTGATAATAAAAATATCATTGAAAACATATTCAGAAAACACTGGGGTATATTGAAAGATGACGATCTAATAGGCAAAAAACTACCTATACAACCAAGGTTTATTTATAGAAAAACCATCAATTTAAAAAACAAACTAGCCCCAAGTATACCTAAGAAAAAGACCTCTGGAGTTACAAATGTGTTCGGAAAAGAAGTAAAAGGGTTTTTCCCATGTATATCATGTAAGTCCTGTAAGCAAGGCATAAAAGCAGCATCCTTCATCTGCCACAATACCAAGGAAACACATAAAATCAACGATTTAATCAGATACCAAGACAAAGGCATTATTTATATGCTCCAATGCTCATGTGGCCTACAATATGTGGGCCAAACATCCAGAACCTTGAAGGACAGGATGCGAGAACACCTGCTACTCATTGAAAAATTGAACACGGACACAGCCTTATATAAACACTTTGCCGAAAAATATAAAGGGAATATTAAAGAACTTACCTTTCTAGGGATACAAAAGATCAAAAAGGATTGGAGAGGAGGCCATTATGAAAAGAGACTCCTCACGGCAGAATCCAGGTGGATCTTTAACCTAGATTGTCTGTACCCAAGAGGTCTCAATAATAAAGAAGATTTATCGCATCTCTTCAATATGTCTTGATCATTCATACATTTCCTGTTTATGAACAAGGATTCTTCTAATATGAAAGGAATCAATCTCCTTTGACCAAGTATTCTCTCTCTTAAATTACGCCTCATCATTTAAGCCTTGACAGACACTTGAAACATAAAGCTTGAAGCTAATTAAGAGCAATATTTGACTTAATGATACAGTCAGATTCTTTCTTTTACTAGGGTCATACACATTAGACCTTAGCTCCCATCTAAGTCTCCCAATTACTTACTAGATTCTTAAGTTCCCAAAGCTCAAAACACAGTGCTAGAAGCCGGTCAAGAATCTAACTTAATGATATGGTTATACACTATTTCTACACTAGACCTGAGTTCCCTTCTAAGGTCCTTTATTACATTACTAGATGTCTCAGCATCTATGCCAGTTCTTAAAAAGACACTTCAGACATTACCTATATATTATAACTGTATAGGCCAAACTAGCGATAGTTTAGACATTACCTATATATAATAACTGTAGAGGCCAAACTAGCGATAGTTTGGATGTGGCAAACACAACATGAAGGCTTGGTGTGAAAGCACCTACCTGTACCTTTCGATACAATCATTTTGATTAAAATATTAAAATAATAAAAAGTGGGAATCAAGATACCACATCCCTTATTACGCCGTAACCATCAACAGGTACCCATAAGTTTCTAGAAAATTTCCCTTGGAGATATTTTCTTTTAAAAGTTTTAAAAAGAAGACTTTTTGAGAAGAGTTTTCTTGGAAGAGTTTTTTAAATATTAAATCCCAAAGAACATATAGGTGTCGAAAAAATCAGCGACTCTATATAAGGTTAATCTCCATCCTCACATTACCATACACAGAGTGAAGACTCACACACTGAAAAATCCTTTATAAATAAAGGCTTTTTACAGACAGAAAAAGCCAGGCTAATGCAAAAAACAGGATCTAACTCCCCCCTTTTTTTGGTCAGCGAATAACTGATTTATCCTAGAATAATCGACTATATGTCCAAAATTGTTTCCTTGTTTGCTTGGATCGCCATTCTTTTGGGAAAATCAAGTCCCCAGAGAAGGACTATTGCCTCCCTCGTTCTTTCACTTTTTTTATTTTTAAGCATTTCACTAAAGTGGTCTCTCATATTATAAATATCACTTATCGTAAGAAGACTCATTCCTCCCTACTTTAAAACTACACTTAGCAATGTATACCACTATTTGATATCCTCCCAATTTAGCAAGAACCAATCTAATTGTTCATAACCGGACACGATATTTGCATGTGTAACCAATATCCTAACACACAGGTATAAGACTAATCGAGATATTTCCATTTGATGATCGCCCAACAATCTAAAACATATCCTTTAAGTTATAAAACTTTTACACTAAAAATTTCTTTAAGCTGAAAACGTATTACATAGCACTATTTCTATCATTATTACATTCAGGAACCTTGTAAAAATATCACGGAATGATTTCCCCTGTCAAAACAAGCTGTAACCTTTATATCCAATCAGAATAAGAGAGTACTTACACACCTCCAACTAGGGCCATTAGTATAGCCCGAACATACACCAATAAGACAGCTGGGATAATAAACACACCTCTCTAAGATCCAATCTAAGGCGCATACCCTAGGTCGTGACGTCACGACCAATCAGGTAAGTCCGATCACGGACCTAGTTCTAGTACCCGTTCAGAATTGGAATGAAAATTGACATCATTATCATCATGTATTTAGCAAATACAATCCCCTCTAATCATAAGTTTACTCTCATTTGAACCCACGATCTATATAATCTGATCGTATAAATTACCTGTACCGGAAATATCCCCCTATATTCTATTAAAACATACTAAATCATATTTAACTTGATAGAGTTAAAAAACAGTTTGCCAAAAAGTATTTAATTTCGGAAAACCGGAAGTAAACATTGACAATATCCGGTAAAGCACCCTATATAAGGCCACCTTTAGCATTCACAAACCAGTCTTGAGAAAGGCCTAGCACGGGCCGAAACGCGTTGACCAGCACTGGTAAGCCTTATTCTATTGTTTGCTATTCATTTAGGACAATCTACACTATATTCTATTTTTGTTTTTTCCACAGGTGGATCGTTCTTTCCTTTTTTGTTATTGTTGTATTGCTTTTACATCAATTACCAAGCACCACTAATATTAGTTTTGAAGACTGTTGGAGCACTTACATTTTCAAGTTTTAAATTTTTGTTTTTATTTTTCATTCTTCAATTTTTGGATTTTTATACATCACTATTTATGCTGTGACATTTCAACATTATAAATTTTGTTACATTTGCACCAATTTGCTATTCGTCCGATACACGGATCTTTTGTTATTATTTTTTGAGACTTTCGTCACTGATTTAGACTTTCAACTACAACCGGATTACATAGAATCTATATGATGTCACGACCAATCAGGTCGGTCCGATCACGGACCTAGTTCTAGTACCCATTCAGAATTGGAATGAAAATTGACATCATTATCATCATGTATTTAGCAAATACAATCCCCTCTAATCGTAAGTTTACTCTCAACTCTCATTTGAACCCACGATCTATATAATCTGATCGTATAAATTACCTGTACCGGAAGTGACGTCACGATGTCCACGGAGTGAACAAAACAGTAAAATAAAACCACCTAACTATGAGGATTAAGCTGGGGTAATATCCCCCTATATTCTATTAAAACATACTAAATCATATTTAACTTGATAGAGTTAAAAAACAGTTTGCCAAAAAGTATTTAATTTCGGAAAACCAGAAGTAAACATTGTACAATATCCGGTAAAGCACCCTATATAAGGCCACCTTTAGCATTCACAAACCAGTCTTGAGAAAGGCCTAGCACGGGCCGAAACGCGTTGACCAGCACTGGTAAGCCTTATTCTATTGTTTGTTATTCATTTAGGACAATCTACACTATATTCTATTTTTGTTTTTTCCACAGGTGGATCGTTCTTTCCTTTTTTGTTATTGTTGTATTGCTTTTACATCAATTACCAAGCACCACTAATATTAGTTTTGAAGACTGTTGGAGCACTTACATTTTCAATTTTTAAATTTTTGTTTTTATTTTTCATTCTTCAATTTTTGGATTTTTATACATCACTATTTATGCTGTGACGTTTCAACATTATACATTTTGTTACATTTGCACCAATTTGCTATTCGTCCGATACACGGATCTTTTGTTATTATTTTTTTGAGACTTTCGTCACTGATTTAGACTTTCAACTACAACCGGATCACATAGAATCTATTTTTGAATAACACATTGACTTTTTATAATAGGATTTTACACACTTTATTCTTAATCCTTTTTTCTGTTTGGAAATCAGATTTTTAGGAATTATTTCACTGTCTAATTAACTAAGATTACTATTTGTAGCTAATAGATTTGTTTCACCACTATTGGTTTGTTCTATATCTTGCTGCAATCAATTGCGTATTGTTTTTATTTTAACAATTTGTTATATACTATTTCTTATCATGGATCCATGAAGTCTGTACTGTAATTTGTTTTTACTCTGTATTTTATTGTTCTTAATTCCACTGTACCTTATATTATTTTAAATTATATATATTTTTTAGCCACACTGGTATATCCAATTACTCAAACCTAGCCTCCTCAGGGTAGGCGCCTGGGATTCTCTCACATTTTAGTATCTTACACTGGGTAATAGCTAGGAGTCACCCGCCCCCAGGCTCATAGGTTCTCATCAGGCGCTGAGGTCTATCTTTTAAATCAGACATAGCGAAAGATAAAGACCTAGTATATATCCAGAAACAAGTCAAATTTTTAACTGATAAGGTCGAGGACCTGGAAAACAGGTCCAGGAGAAACAATGTAAGAGTGATTGGAGTTTCTGAAGCAGTATCTGATAAAGAGCTAGTCCACTTTGCTTCAACTGAACTACCTTCCTTATTAAAAATCTCGGAGGCAGTTTGTACCTTTACAGTAAAAAGAGCAAATAGGTTAGGAAGATTAAGAGATCAAGAGGATGGAAAAAATAGACCTAGACCAATCATTATTAAATACTTAAACTTCCAAGAAAAAGTCAAGATCTTACAAGCATACAGAGCGCAGAAAGAAGTATTCTATCAAAGTAAGAAAATATTAATCTTTCAAGATTTTGCTTTTGAAACCTCTAATAAGAGGAAGCTATGTGCCCCTATTTGTTCAGGCCTGATTCAGGAAGGAAGGGTAGTTAGGCTATTATATCCTGCTAGAATCAGCATACAGACTAAAGAAGGTTTCAGGATTTTTGAGAACCCCCAAGACTTAGAAAACTTCCTAAGAATTGAGCAAAGTTAAAATAAGAAAGAGATAGTTTTGAAACCTGTATTATGAGTAGTCATGATTTGCAAAAAACTTTGTGATGTATGCTTGCCAATAAGCAGTTGTGTGTGGGGGCCTTTTTTTTTTTTTTTTTTTTTCTCCCTCCCCCTTACCTCTACTATATCTCTCTGTAAGAATTAGCAAATAAAACGTATGCATAATGGAGGTATGTAAATTAGGATCATGGAATGTTGGTGGATTTACTTCTCCAGTTAAAAGAAAAGCGGTAATACAACATCTAAATAAGCTGAAAGTTGATATTGGCCTCTTACAAGAGACTCACTTAAATGAGTTAGAAAGTCAAAAACTTAAATGGGGATGGGTGGGTGAAGTAATCTACTCGGCTGGGGTACAGCAAAAGAGAGGGGTAGCTATAATTTTTAGGAAATCTCTAAAATATACAATTTTAAAGCAAGAAATTGATCAACAAGGGAGATATCTTATACTTGAGATAGAAATAGGTTCCAAAAGAATTGTTCTCTGCAATGTATATGGCCCAAACACAAAGAAAATGGGGTTCTGGGAGTTCCTGCAGTCAAAATTATTAAATTATAACCAAAACATAATCATGGGGGGTGACCTGAACTTAGTAGCTTCTAACGCTTTAGATAGAAACCGGCTTGGGAAAGAGGTCTTAATAGGTTGTAAAGATAACAAAATTTTTAAGAAATTTTGTTTCAATTTAAGTTTATTAGATATTTTGAGAAATACACATCCAGATAGTAAAGAATTCACATGTCTATCTAAAGTATTTAAATCTTTATCACGAATTGATATGTTTTTAATCAGTGACAAAATGTTCTCTATAACAAAAAAGGCAGAAATCATGCCAATTACTATTTCAGACCACGCCCCAATTACTCTCTCTCTTCTAATCATGAATTCAAAACCGGGAAATTACAGAGTTCATTTTCCAACATATCTATATAATAACTTAAAATTTCGCAGATATTTGAGTGAGAAATGGAGTATCTATTATAATCAAAATATAGATTCAGTATCCAATATAGAAAATATATGGCAGGCCTTTAAAGCAGTAATAAGAGGAGAGATACTTGCGTATGTAATTAAAGTAAAAAAGAAAAACGACTCTTATTGGATTCAGCTCTCCAAACAGATTATTAATAAATATCAAAAATATGTATTAGATAACAACGAAGTTAATTGGCGGAACTACTTAGAAGCAAAAAAACAAAGAGATAACTGGTATATTTCCAAAGAAACACAACAAGAACTAAAGAGGAATAGCAACTATATGCAATTTGGGAATAAAATAGGGAAATTTTTGGCCAGACTGGTAAGTACACGTAAAATGAATAGTTCCATATCTCTAATTAAGTCTAATCATAGAATATGTACTCTCCCCCAAGATATTTTGGAGGAATTTCTCCAATACTATAAAAAATTATATCAGGATCAACCTATAGATAAATCAAAGAAATTAGAGTTAGCAATCAGCTATTGTGAACTAATAAAGGGAAGAGGAATAGAATTATCAGAAGACGCTGCGGTTATATCAATTGACACACAAAAAGCGTTTGATACCTTATTATGGGATAATATGTTTACGACTATTTCCAATTTTGGCATTATGGGCAATTTCTTCTGAGTTATTGCCCTTTTGTACTCTAATCCGGGGGTGTCCCTATGTGTCAACTCTTTAATATCTGAGCAGTTTACTTTATATCGTGGGACAAGACAAGGGTATCCACTATCCCCGCTCCTTTTCAACCTGGCCTTAGAGCCTCTAGCAATACTCTTCAGGCAAAACCTGCTAGGAATTAATATTGAAGGTCATAGAATAATTCAAGCTATATATGCTGATGATCTTCTTTTTGTCCAAAATCTTAAGTATAATCTACCTATAATTATGGAGGCTTTAGAATCTTTTCACGCCTTCTCTGGTTTTGCGATTAACAAAGAAAAATATGAACTCATGTGGCTTATTAAACTAAAAACTTCTCCAATAATTCCTTTTAAGGAGGCTAAAGACTATATCACATATTTAGGGATAAAATTTGCTTCTAATTCTAAAAGATGGTATAATCTAAACTTCCTACCAGCCATTGCATCATTCAAGGAAGATCTAGGGGTCGATCCGATAAAAATCGTCGCCCGCAAAAGCTGGCGACGCCAATATTTGCGCGGGTTTGGTATCCTATATACAGCGTAACCTAGAAGTTACGCGCGTATATTTCTGCCGTCGCCTTAGTTTTTTGGGCCATAGGCAGGTATACCAAACCCACGCAGTTTGGTATCCAATATACAGCGTAAGGACTTACGTGGCGAAAATGGAGACATCTTACTCCATTTTCACCTCGCCACAAAAAAGCAGCCGTAAGAAGCCTTACGCTGAGTATTGGAGCCCCGTAACTCTCTAAACTAGCTGCTAAATAAAACCTAACACCTAACACATGGGCAATGTCTATCTAACTGTCAACCGCGATCTGCTAAATAAAACCTAACACCTAACGCATGCGCAATGTCTATCTACCTGTCAACCGCGATCTGCTAAATAAAACCTAACACCTAACGCATGCGCAATGTCTATCTCCCTGTCAACTGCGATCCCCCGCCGTAATCCCTAATAAAGTATTTAACCCCTAAACCGCCGCTCACGGACCCCACCGCCATCTACATAAACTAACCCCCTACTGTGAGCCCCTAAAACCGCCACCATCTAACTGATCTATCCCCTAATGTGAACCCCTTACACCGCCGCCATCTACCTTATCTATCCCCTAATCTGACCCCTTACACCGCCGCCACCTATATAAAAAATATTAACCCCTAATCTAATCCCCCTATACCGCCGGCAGCTATATTAATATTATTAACCCCTAATCTAATCCCCCTAAAATAATTATCTCTATTACCAGCCCTTAAAAGGGCCTTTTGCGGGGCTTTGCCCCAAAGTAAACAGCTCTTTTGCCCTATAACCTGCCCTCCCTACACCGCCGCCACCTATATTAATAGTATTAACCCCTAATGTAAGCCCCTTACACCGCCGCCATCTATATTAAAATTATTAACCCCTAATTTAATCTACCTACCCCGCTGCCAGCTATATTATCTATATTAACCCTAAGTATATTATAGTTAATATAGTTATTACATTATATATATTAACTATATTAACCCTAATTATATTAGGGTTAATATAGTTAATATAGTTCCTATAGTATTTATATAAACTATATTAACTCTATCTAACCCTAACACCCCTAACTAAATTCTTATTAAATAAATCTAATTCATATTATAAACTAAAATATTCCTATTTAAATCTAAATACTTACCGTTAAAATAAACTCTAAGATAGCTACAATGTAATTAATAATTACATTGTAGCTATGTTAGGGTTTATACTTATTTTACAGGTAAATTGTTAATTATTTTAACTAGGTATAATAGCTATTAAATAGTTATTAACTATTTAATAGCTACCTAGTAAAAATAATTACCCAATTACCTGTAAAATAAATCCTAACCTAAGTTACAAATACACCTACACTATCAATAAATTAAATAAACTACAAATATCTATCTAAAAATACAATTAAATAAACTAAACTAAATTACAAAAAAAACCCCACTAAATTACAAAAAATAAAAAAAAGATTACAAGATTTTTAAGCTAATTACACCTATTCTAAGCCCCCTAATAAAATAATAAAGCCCCCCAAAATAAAAAAATTCCCTACCCTATTCTAAATTAAAAAAAGTTTAAAGCTCTTTTACCTTACCAGCCCTTAAAAGGGCCATTAGCGGGGCATGCCCCAAAGAAAACTGCTCTTTTGCCTGAAAAAAACCCACAATACCACCCCCCAACATTACAACCCACCACCCACATACCCCTAATCTAACCCAAACCCCCCTTAAATAAACCTAACACTACCCCCCTGAAGATCTCCCTACCTTATCTTCACCACGCCAGGCCGAACTCCTCATCTGATCCGGGCGATGTCTATCTAAGCGGCAAAGAAGAGGTCTTCATCCCGGCGATGTCTTTATCCAAGCGGCAGCAAAGTCTTCTTCCATCTGGCAGCATCTTCCATCAAGCGGCATCTTCAATCTTCATTCTTCACTCCACAGACGCGGAGCATCCATCCCGGCCGACGACTGAACGACGAATGAGGTACCTTTAAATGACGTCATCCAAGATGGCGTCCGTCGAATTCCGATTGGCTGATAGGATTCTATCAGCCAATCGGAATTAAGGTAGAAAAATCTGATTGGCTGATTGAATCAGCCAATCAGATTCAAGTTCAATCCGATTGGCTGAACCAATCAGCCAATCAGATTGAGCTTGCGTTCTATTGGCTGTTCCGATCAGCCAATAAAATGCGAGCTCAATCTGATTGGCTGTTGGTTCAGCCAATCGGATTGAAGTTGAATCTGATTGGCTGATTCAATCAGCCAATCATATTTTTCTACCTTAATTCCGATTGGCTGATAGAATCCTATCAGCCAATCGGAATTCGACAGACGCCATCTTGGATGACGTCATTTAAAGGTACCTCATTCGTCGTTCAGTCGTCGGCCGGGATGGATGCTCCGCGTCTGTGGAGCGAAGAATGAAGATTGAAGATGCCACTTGATGGAAGATGCTGCCCGATGGAAGAAGACTTTGTTGCCGCTTGGATAAAGATATCGCCGGGATGAAGACCTCTTCTTTGCCGCTTGGATAGACATCGCCCGGATCGGATGAGGAGTTCGGCCCGGCGTGGTGAAGATAAGGTAGGGAGATCTTCAGGGGGGTAGTGTTAGGTTTATTTAAGGGGGGTTTGGGTTAGATTAGGGGTATGTGGGTGGTGGGTTGTAATGTTGGGGGGTGGTATTGTGTTTTTTTTTTCAGGCAAAAGAGCAGTTTTCTTTGGGGCATGCCCCCACAAAACGCCCTTTTAAGGGCTGGTAAGGTAAAAGAGCTTTGAACTTTTTTTAATTTAGAATAGGGTAGGGAATTTTTTTTATTTTGGGGGGCGTTATTATTTTATTAGGGGGCTTAGAATAGGTGTAATTAGCTTAAAAATCTTGTAATCTTTTTTTTATTTTTTGTAATTTAGTGTTTTTTTTTTTTGTAATTTAGTTTAGTTTATTTAATTGTATTTTTAGATAGATATTTGTAGTTTATTTAATTTATTGATAGTGTAGGTATATTTGTAACTTAGGTTAGGATTTATTTTACAGGTAATTGGGTAATTATTTTAACTAGGTAGCTATTAAATAGTTCATAACTATTTAATAGCTATTATACCTAGTTAAAATAATTAACAATTTACCTGTAAAATAAATATAAACCCTAACATAGCTACAATGTAATTATTAATTATATTGTAGCTATCTTATGGTTTATTTTATAGGTAAGTATTTAGATTTAAATAGGAATATTTTAATTAATAATATTAATATTAGATTTATTTTAATAAGAGTTTAGTTAGGATGTTAGAGTTAGATAGGGTTATTATACTTAATATATATATATATATATATATATATATATATATATATATATATATTTATATATATATATATATATATAATATAATAAAATAATGATATTAACTATATTAACCCTAATATAATTAGGGTTAATATAGTTAATATATATAATATAATAACTATATTAACTATATTAACCCTAATATAATTAGGGTTAATATAGTTAATATAGCTGGCGGCTGTGTAGGGGGATTAGATTAGGGGTTATTACATTTATTATAGGTGGCTGCGGTGTAGGGGGATGTAGATTGTAGGCAAAAGAGCAGTTTACTTTGTGACAAAGCCCCGCCAAAAGCCCTTTTAAGGGCTAGCAAGAGAGCTGAATTCTTTGGGGCATGCCCCGCAAAAAGCCCTTTTAAGGGCTGGCAAAAGTGCTGTTACTTTGGGGCAATGCCACGCAAAAAGCCCTTTTCAGGGCTATTTGTAGGGTTAGACTTAGGTTTAGTGGTAGGGATAGTTTAGTATTTTAGGGGTTAAATAATTTAATATAGATGGCGGCAGGGTAGGGGGATTAGATTATGGGTTAATAATTTTAAAATAGATAGCGGCGGGGTAGGGGCGCACTTTAGGGGGTAGGTAAGGTAGATGGCGGCGGTGTTAGGGGCTCACTTTAGGGGGTTATAGATTTAATATAGCTGGCGGCGGTTTAGGGGTTAATAACTTTATTAGGTTGCGGCGGGGTTTGGGAGCGGCGGTTTAGGGGTTAATACAAATTTTATTGTTAGGATAGAGAGGGGGGATAGCGGATAGAGGGTTAGACGTGTCGGGCTATGTTAGGGAGGCGTGTTAGACAGTGCGGGTGATTTAGACTTTAGTCAGGTTTTGTAGGCGCCGGCAGTTTCTAACGTGGCGCAAGTCACTGGCGACGCCAGAAATTTGTACTTGCGCAGATTTCTGGACATCGCTGGTTTATCCGACTTACGGCACGTTAGCATCTGACGGCGCCGTATATGGGATAGCTCGAGTTGCGAGCTGAAACTGCGGGCGCCGCAAACTACACCGTTTATCGGATCGCGCCCCTAGAGAGATGGCGGAATTTGCCGTTATCTCTTGCAGGTCGTATTCACTTAATAAAAATGGTCTCCCTTCCAAAATGTATCTACATTTTCCAAGCTTTACCATTATTATTATTAAGGAAAGATCGAGTGATAATTAATAGATTAATAACACAATTTATCTGGAATCACAAAAAAACCAGGATTGCGCTTAAACGTTTATGCGCAAGGAAAGAAGCAGTAGGCATGGCTCTGCCTGATCTTGAATTATATAATTTGGCATCTAACTTAAAATTTGTTTGGGACTGGTTTACTGATAAGGGTCATTTTACCTTTCCTGAAATTGAAGGAGCTTTAGTAGCCCCTTTCTCTCTTAAAGCATTGATGCATATGCCCCCGAATCGAGTCCCCAAAGCTATAAAAATGATGTAAATTATAGATCAACCAATACGGGCTTGGCGTCACTTCTGTTCTAAGATAGGGATTAATTATAGAGGATCGCCCTTCTTAACAATCAGAGGCAATCCAGAATTCGAGGAAGGATATGATTCGGCTAGATTTAATGCCTGGTCAGATCTAGGGATAAACTATATCTCGCAGTTGCTTAATAAAGAAGATAACTCTATTAAAACCTTTGATGATTGCAAATTAGAATATAATATGCCAACCCGCCTTTTTTTTTTCTTATTTACAAATCCGGCATTATGTTGAACAATGTAAGAAAATAAAAGCAATAGATTGGGATAATGACATACTTAAGCAGATAATCAGTATTTTCCAAATAGGGAAATCCTCTATCTCATATTCATATCATGCTCTACTAGCACCCCAAGAACAAAGCAATGCAAGATTTTTGGAACTAAAATGGGCTTCACTCTGCAGAACTCAGACAGAACTGGAGTTAATGAAAAACTCAGGAGACAGGGTGGCAAAGGTAATGAAAGGAGAATATTTTAGGGAACAACAGCTAAAGGTCCTATGTGTGTTTTTGTTTTTTTGTTTTTGTTTTGGTTTGGTTTGGTTTTGTCGGTTGGGGTGTTTGGTTTGTATTAATTTATAAAAAAAAGAAAATCCCAGCACTGTGGTACTAATGTGGTTACTGATAGTAAATTTTTTCTCTTTTTCTTTCTTTTTTTATAGTTCATTTAAGTTGTTTAATAGATCTAAATGGAATTTGGAACAGCAGTACTTAATGTATTTAATGTATCTAATGGAGCATGTTCTTAACTATGCTGTATCATTAAGTCTATGTTATCTCATCACACCCTGCGCGGTGTCGTAGATTTGCTATTTGTCATTGTACCATGGGCTGGTTATAAATAAAAAAATAAAAAAATAAAAAAAGGGATACTAAACCAAATTTTTTTCTTTTGTGATTCAAATAGAATATGCATTTTCTTTCATATAGGTGGTGGTGAGAGTCCACGAGCTGTTACTGATGGGATATAAACTCCTAAAACCTCAAAAGCCTATAAATACCCCGCTCACCTCACTCATACCTCAGTTTAAAAATGTTGCCTCCTTGGGAGGTGGTGAAGCATGATGTGCTTGATTCTTTAGTGAAAGGCGCTTTAAATCATATTGAAGCCCAGTTCCTCTCTAAGTACAGTGATTGCCTGAGGGAAGTGAAGGGAGTATTGCCTGATGAAACTATGGGGCCGTACACCCCTGTTTCCATGCGAGCCTTCAGGCTCGCTGGAAACAGGAGTTAAGAAGCAGCAGTCTTAAGACCGCTGCTCCTTAACTCGTACGCTGCCTCTGAGTCTGCGGACATCAACCCGCACAATCTCATACAATCAAGTTTATTGACACCCGCTGCTAGCGACCGATTGGGCCAGAATCTGCAGGGGGCGGTATTGCACAAGCAGTTTACCAGAATTGCTTGTGCAATAATAAATGCTGACAGTGTATGCTGTCGGCATTTATCTCTGTCTGGCAGACATGATCGCCCCTATGTTTTCACCTATGTGAAATCTTTTAATAAGGCTCTCTGTAAAATTGGTTGCAGGGATTCATCTTCTACCTCCCTTTACAGATCGACATTATACTCCTCTACCATTACTTCTGCAGCTGCTGATATGTTTCAGTACTGGTTTGGCTGTCTGCTATGTGTTGATAGGTGTCTTACAGGTAAGTATGTATTTATCTTTTTGTTTGAGACACTTTCAGCTATGGATTGGGCACTTTTGACAAAAGTGTATTTGTAAGTTATGTATAAGCCCTGGGTCAGGTATTATTACTTCTTTATTAAGACAGCTAAGGTTTGAGGAAAAATTGCAAATTAAATATATTTAAAGTGATTCGAATAAATTTACCTCCGTTTTTTTGTGGAGCTACTTAGAATTTTGACACACTAACGCGCACGTGATGACGCTATTTACGTCACTAGTGATGAGTCATCATTTTGCGCCTTTTTTGGTGCAATTATTTTTTGCTCTTTTTTCAGTTTAAAAGCTCGCCCTCTCTTCGGTTTGTGCTCTCGTTTTTTCTGAGGGCTATATTGCAGCAATTGTTTTTACTTTATATAGAGCTATGATTGACATTTTTTACTTCATTTTAAGCTACTTTTCCCATTCCTCTTTAAAACCTGTTGTATTTAATGAGCTTATGATACAATTTTGCAACTAAAATATATATTTGTATTGTGTTTTTTTTGCTATAATGTATCAAACTGAACCTGCCTCAGAAGTTACCATAGGAACTGAGCTGCGTGAACATGTTTCTACCAAAGCTAAGTGTGTTTATTGTAAAAAAGCTGAACTGATTTCTTCAGCTCAATTATGTGGCTCTTGTTTGAAAATGTACTACATTCTGACAATTTTTCTATGAGTAGAAATGCATCCACTGTTTTTCCCTTCTAGTCTAATGCAGAAGGCATCACTGCAGCAATGAAGGATTTTATTGCTGCAGCCATAGATAAGGCTTTGACTGCTTTACCGCCTTCAAACGTAAAAGGGTTTTGCATTTATTACCAAAGTCTAGTGAATTTTGTACTTACCGACAGCATACTGATATATCTTCTACTGGTGGAGGTTCCTCTGATTCAGAGGATCCTACATCAGAGACAGAGAATGAAAAATCTTCTTTTTTGTTTAAAATTGAACATATTGTCTTTTGAAGGAAGTATTATTTACTTTAGGGATTGCGGAGTCTAAAACTCCTGATGATAAACCTTGTAATTGTTTACATTTTGTGTTTAAAACTACTGTTTATACTCCTGAATACTCTTGACACTATCTCTAATGTGATTGCTAAAGAATGGTCTAAGCCTGGTACCTCTTTTAACCCTTCCTCTAGGTTTAAAAAATTGTATCCTTTACCTATTACTAATTTGTAACTTTGCGAAACAGTCCCTAAAGTTGATGGGACTATTTCCATTCTTGCCAAATGGACTACCATTCCTATGGAAGACAGCACTTCTTTTAAAGACCCTTTATATAGGAAGCTTGAATCTTATCTTAGAAGGGCATACTTACTGGCTATATTCTTAGACCAGCTATATCTATTGCTGATGTTGCTGCTGCTGCTTCTACTTTTTGGTTAGACAGTCTCGCTCAGCAGTTGTCTTCAGAACCAGAATTATCTAACATTATCATTTTACTTTAACATGCAAATCATTTTATTTGTAACTCAATTTTTGATGTCATGAAAATCAACATCAAATCTATGTCTTTAACTATATTCTGACTAGAAGAGCTTTATGGCTTAAATCTTGGAATGCTGACACAGTGTCTAAAACAAGATTACCATCATTCTCTTTTCAAGGTAAAAACCTTTTTGGTTTACAATTAGAATCTATTATTTCCACTATTACTGGGGGTAAGGGAGTTTTTCTTCCTGAAGACAAGAAATCTAAGAGAAAATTTAAAGCTACCAATCGTTTTTGTTCCTTTCATCAGAATAGAAAACAGAAAACTGCTCCTTCCCCTAAAACCTCTGGCTCTAATTGGAGACCATCTCCGAATTGGAATAAATCCAAACAATATAAGAATCCGAATCCGGCCCCTAAGCCAGCATGAAGTTGCAGCCCCCAATCCAGTTCTTCGGGGGGGTGGGGGGGTAGACTAAAACTGTTTCAAGAATCTTGGGCAGACTCTGTACAAAATATGTGGATTCAGCATATTATTCAGAATACAACCTCCCATAGGAAGATTCTTTCTCACCCATGTCCCAAAGCACCCTGTAAAGGCCCAAGCATTTCTGAAATGGGTTTCAGATCTAGAACTCTTGGGGGTAATTGTCCCAGTTCCTCTACAGGAAAAGGGGTTGGGTTTTTTATTCAAATCTTTTCATTGTCCCAAAGAAGGAAAATTCATTCAGACCAATTTTGGATCTGAAAACTTCAAATCGATTTGTAAGAGTCCCAGCTTACAAAGTCAAGATGGTGACTATAAGGACTTTTCTGCCCTTTGTTCAGCAAGGTCAATTTATGTCCACAATAGATTTACAGGATACTTACCTTTACATCCCAATCCACCCAGATCATTATACATTTCTTAAATTCTCTTTTCAAGAAAAGCATTACCAATTTGTCGCTCTTCCATTTGGCCTAGCAACAGCTCCGAGAATATTTTCAAAGGTTCTCGGTGCCCTTCTATCTGTAATCAGAAAGCAGTTGTTTCCTTATTTGGACGATATCTTTGTACTAGCTCAATCTTTTTATTTAGCAGAATCTCACACAAAACAACTGTTGTCGTTCCTTCGAAGACATGGATGGAGGATCAGGTTACCAAAGAGTTTCTTGATTCCTCAGACAAAGGTTACATTTTTAGGTTTCCAGATAGATTCAGTGTCAATGACTCTATCCCTAACAGAAATGAGACAATTGAAATTGGTTTCAGCTTGTCTAAACCTTCAGTCTCTATCATTCCCTAAAGTGGCCATGTGTATGGAAGTTTTAGGTCTCATGATTGCATCATCGGACGCGATTCCCTTTGCTCATTTTCATATGAGACCTCTACAGCTTTGCATGTTGCACCAATGGGGCAAAGATTACACTCGGATATCACAATTGATATTCTTAAATCCCAACACACAAATTTCTCTGACTTGGTGTTTAAATGATTTTATTGTTCAAGGGTCCTCCTTTGTTCATCCTACCTGGTCTGTGATCACCACAGATGCATGTCTTACAGGTTGGGGGGCAGTCTGGGGTTCTCTGGCAGCACAAGGAGTTTGGAATCCTTGAGAGGCACGGTTACCAATCAATATCCTTGAACTCCATGCTCTCTTCAGAGCTCTTCAGGCTTAGGGGTAGATTTATCAATGTCTGTCCAACATGATATGTTGTAGTGTATCATGTCCTACAGACATCGCTGAATGCCACAGCATACTCTGTTGGCATTTATCATTGCACAAGCAGTTCTAGTGAATTGCTTGTGCATAGCCACCTCCTGCAGATTCACGGCCAATCACCCCTAGCAGGGGGTGTCAATTAGCCTGATTGTATAGGATCGTGCGGATTGCAGACCGCAGCCTCAGAGGCAGCGAACCAGTTAAGGAGTCTTAAGACTGCTGCTTCATAACTGCTGTTTCCGGTGAGCCTGAAGGCTTGCACGGAAACAAGGGCATCAGGGGCCATTCGGCCAGTGATAAATCAGCCCCTTAGCCTCTATTAAAGAGAGAACCTTACATTCATATGCCATATGACAATCATCAAGGGGGAACTCGCAGTGCCCTAGCCATAAAAGAAGTATCTTGAATACTTTCTTGGGTGGAATCCAATTCCTGTCTAATACTGCGATTCATATCCCAGGTGTAGACAACTGGGAAGCGGATTATCTCAGCCATCATTCTCTACTTCTGGAAGAGTGGTCTTTCCACCCAGATGTGTTCTATCAAATTGTACAGATGTGGGGCCTTCCAAAAATAGAACTGATGGTCTCCAGTCTGAGCAAGAAACTTCCCAGGTACCTCTCCAAGTCCAAGGATCCTCAGACGGAAATGTTGGATGCTCTAGCAGTACCCTGTTCTTATCGACCTGCTTACATTTCCCATTTTCATAATGGAAAAATCGTATGTGTTTCTGATAGCCCCAGCATGGTCTCACAGGATTTGGTAGGGGGACCTTGTCTGAATGTCCAGATTGCCCGCCTTGGCCTCTTCCTCTAACGCCAGACCTTCTGTCTCAAGGTCCGTTCTTCTATCCATATCTCAAATCTCTAAACTTGATTGCATGGAAATTGAACATTTAGTCCTCAGTCATAGAGGTTTCTCTGACTCTGTGATTAACACTATGATTCAGGCCCACAAGCCATTTTTTTAAGGAAGATCTACCACAAGGTTTGGGAAATTTATATTTCATGGTGTTTTTCTCATGTTTATTTATGGCATTCCTTTTCGGATTCCTTGGATTCTCCAGTTTCTTCAGGATGGTTTAGATAAAGGTTTGTTTGCTAATACCTTGAAAGGACAAATCTCTGCTCTTTCTGTGTTATTTCACAGAAAGGTTGCTAACCTTCCTGATATTCACTGTTTTGTTCAGGCTTTAATTCAAATTAAAGAATTCTAATTCTAGTATTAAAGATACTGCAGGCTCCTCCTTTTGAGCCTATGCATTCTTTGGAAATTAAACTACTTTCTTGGAAAGTATTGTTCCTTTTGGCTATATCTTCTGCTAGAAGAGTTTCTTAATTGTCTGCTATCTCTTGTGAGTCTCCTTATCTAATTTTTCACCAAGATAAAGCTGTTTTGCAGACTTCTTTCAAAAATTTGCCTAAAGTTGTGAATTCTAACAACATTAACCCTTTAAGGACACAGCTTTCAGTTTGCTCAATTGTTTTATGACGGAAAAATTCCGTCATATGTCCTTAAGAGGTTAATAGGGAAATTATTGTTCCTTCTTTGTGTCCTAATTCTAAGAATACTATTGAAAGATCTTTACACTCTTTGGATGTCATTAGAGCTTTGAAATACTACGTAGGTGCTACTAAGAATTTCAGACAGACTTCTAGTTTGTTTTTTATTTATTCTGACATTTCTTTAGCATCTTGGTTAAAACTTTTAATTCACAAAGCTTATTTAGAAGCGGGACAGTCTCCGCCTCAGAGAATTACAGTTCATTCTACAAGATGAGTTACCACAACTTGGCCTTTAAACAATGAAACTTCAGTTGATCAAATTTGCAAAGCGGCCAATTGGTCTTCTTCAGAAGCAGCTTTTGGTAGAAAGGTTTTTCAGGCAGCTGTCTCTGTTCTAGTGCCAATAATTTAAGTTTTTTTGGACTTTAAAAAATACTTTATTACTTTTGGATTTAATTTCTCAGCAAGAAATAGCTGTTTTTTATTGTATCCCTCCCTTTATTGTTATTTGTAGACTTCCACATATTGGGTATTATATCCCATCAGTAACAGCTTGTGGACTCTCACCACCTATATAAAAGAAAACATAATTTATGTAAGAACTTAACTGATAAATTAATTTCTTTCATGGTGGTGAGAGTCTACAAGGCCCAACCATTTTTGGGTTATTATTATATTTTTTATAAAGCACCATTTTTTTCCTACTCCTCTTTTTTATGCTTTTACTCCTTAAATACCTTACCACTTGGCTATACATTAAACTGAGGTATGAGTGAGGTGGGTGCGGCATTTATAGGCTTTTGAGGATTGGGAAACTTTGCCTCCTCCTGGTGGACTCTCGCCACCATGAAAGAAATTAATTTATCAAGTAAGTTCTAACATCAATTATGTTTTTAAGCAACTTTCTAATTTACTCCTAATATCAATTTTTGTTCGCTTTCTTGCTATCTTTATTTGAAAAAGCAGGAATGTAAGGTTAGGAACCGGCCCATTTTTGGTTCAGCACCTCGGCAGCGCTTGCTGATTGGTGGCTAAATGTAGCAAACAAAGTTCATATACAGTGGTGGTAGGTGGTGCAAGCTGCCAAGGGAAACACACAATATCCCCCAAATAATGTAACAATGTCCAAGAAGACAGCAGCACTCGCCAATTAAACACAAATGTCCATCTTTATTGGGACATCAAGGTAAAAAGACATCTATTTTTCCTGGATGTCCCAATAAAGATGGAACTTTGTGTTTAATTGGCGAGTGCTGCTTTCTTCTTGGACATGGCTAAATGTAGCAAACCAATTAGCAAGCTCTACCCAGGTTCTAAACCAAAAATGGGCCGGCTCCTAACCTTACATTCCTGCTTTTTCAAATAAAGATAGCAAGAGAATGAAGAAAAAATGCTAATAGGAGTTAATTCAATAGTTGCCTAAAATTGCAAAGGGTTTACTGTCCCTTTAAATGCAAGTTATAGATCAAGACAACAAACGCAATGCAGTGTCTATATGATTTCAACCTCAGTGCCTTTCTACCACCTACATCTCATCCTTTGTCCTATTCCACCATGACATGGCAAGTGTCATTATTGGCTCTTAAATGGTTTATGTTTTGCCAAAGTCAGCTGTTGCTTGTAGTTTTATATAATAGTATGAAGTGTCACTACTCCCACACCTCCCCTTAAATGCTCTAGCGCCCCTTGGTATGCCCACCTGACACTTTGAAAAACACTGATGTATACCTACATATCTATATGAATATGTACAGGTTTTATATATATATATATATATATATATATATATATATATATATATATATATACTGCATATATAGGAATATCTATTTAAAAATACAAAAACATTTTCTACTATGTGAAGAGCATTGGAATGTTAAATATTTACATTAATTACATAGTAAAACACCATTAAATATTAAAGGCACGTAAAGTCAAAATTAAACTAAAATTGCAGTGTTTATCCAATCCATGTTAAACAACTTTCCAATTTACTTCTATTCATTTTGCATTGCTCTCTTGGTATCCCTTGTTAAAGAGTAATCTTTACACATCTGGCAGCAGTGTTTGCAAAAATGTTTACTGTATACATTGTTGCACTGCTCCTATAGAATTTTAAAGACACATGCACACTCCTGAGATCCTATCAGCCTTCCTAGTTTTGTCAACAAAGGATATCAAGAGAACAAAGCAAATTTGATAATAGAAGTAAATTAGAAAGATGTTTTAAAGTGCATGCTCTATCGTAATCGTGAAGGTTTCATTTTTACTTTAATGTCCTATTAAAATTGATTAAAAATAATTTTTCAAGTTTTAAAGGTATTTACTTGGAAAGGCCTCAAAAGTGTATATATAAGTGCAAATATGTATACAGGTATATGTGTATATATGTATGTAAATACAATTATAAACACACACTGGAGCTACACCTGCAGATACAAATATCTTATATATATATATATATATATATATATATATATATATATATATATATATATATATATATATATATACACACACAAACACACACATATATTTAGACACATATATAATAGCCCTTTCCATTCAAACACCTTGTCATATACCATAGACCTTTTAACCCTTATAAAAAATTTGAATCAATATTTATATGAATCATTTTTTATTGTTTAGTGTATATATGAGTGTAACACTTTATTTTAATGTATTTATATTGTGTTTGGTGTACATTTGTTTTAACACTTACACTTTATGCTAGTTCTCCACACAAACTTGACGAGTGCAAATTTACTTTGCGCTTAAACAAACGTGTTTACTTTCAACTTGTAGTGTGCATTTTAACATGGTCATAATATTGATTATTGTGACTCGTGCAAACAATAGTTCGCTACTTGTAAGGTAGACCAGTGTTTGTTAACTTAATGGGACATAATACTATGCTAAATCTCTTGAAAGTAATGAAGCATAACTGTAAAAAGCTGAGCATCTCTATATAAAAAGGAAAGATACTTTACCGCACACTTTCTTCAGCTCACCATAGTAGGTGTGAACAATAATATTTTAATTGCTGTCCAGCTGCAAGCGGGAAAAAAAACAAAAACAATAGCCAATCAGCAGTGCTGAGGTTATGCTTAGCTTTGCTGTACTCTTATGAGATTTCAATGAAATCCTGTGGGATTTCATAGTAAACTTCCTTAAAGGGATATTAAACCCACATTTTTTTCTTTCATGATAGAACATAACATTTTAAACAACTTTCTAATTTACTTCTATTATCATATTTTCTTTGTTTTCTTGTTATCGTTATTTGAAAAGCAGAAATGTAAGCTGAAGAGTGTGCACGTGTCTGCAGCACTATACAGCAGCAGTTTTGCAACAATGTTATACATTAGCAGGAATACTAGATGGCAGCACTATTTCCTTTCATGTAGTGCTGCAGACATGTGCACGCTACCTACCTAGGTATCTCTTCAACAGAGAATAACATGAGAATGAAAAACATTTGATAATAGATGAAAATTGGAAACTTTTAAAAAATTGTTTTCTCTATCTGAATCATGAAAGAAAAAATTTGGGTTTAATATCCCTTTAAATTAAATAGGGAAATAACATGGCTTTGCCGCACATGCCAGATGCACACTCCCTTGCAAGTCCTGGGACTAGCATTCTAATTGGCTGCTTAAAGTCTCTTTACAGTTTTTTGAGGTAAATATCTTCCTTTTTTGCATAGAGATGTTCAGGTGATATTTTCTAGTCAATTTTTTACAGCTTTGCTGAATCACTTTCAAGTGTTTCAACATTTGGGTATCATGTCCCTTAAAAACCTAAAGGGACAACATAGTAATTTACCAAAACACATGCATAATGCATTTTTATATAAATGTACATTAAGGTCACAGGAGTACATTGCAATTCTTACATAGCAAGTGAAGCAAGGGTGTGATACATTTGTGAGGTAGCATTACATATACTACAATGTTTAAATTAACAGACAAAAGTAGAGGAATGCTCTGCCCTTGAACACTTTTTGGTATGTGCAGTTTCTGTGAGGGGGTTAGAGTATTTTTGAAAGCTTTACTGATGAATAAGCAAAAGAACAGTTGGTAGTTCAGATTTAAGATCACAGAAAGAGCAAGTTTGAACATAGGCCCTATGCAGAACACTGCAGTCAAATACAAGGTTCAGAATGCTTTAAAGGGACAGTCTAGGCCAAAATAAACTTTCATGATTCAGATTGAGCATGTAATTTTAAACAATTTTCCAATTTACTTTTATCACCAATTTTGCTTTGTTCTCTTGGTATTCTTAGTTGAAAGCTTAACCTAGGAGGTTCATATGCTAATTTCTTAGACCTTGAAGCCCACCTCTTTCAGATTGCATTTTAACAGTTTTTCACCACTAGAGGGTGTTAGTTCACGTATTTCATATAAATAACACTGTGCTCGTGCACGAGAAGTTATCTGGGAGCAGGCACTGATTGTCTAGACTGCAAGTCTGTCAAAAGAACTGAAAAAAGGGGCAGTTTGCAGAGGCTTAGATACAAGATAATCACAGAGGTTAAAAGTATATTATTATAAATGTGTTAGTTATGCAAAACTGGGAAATGGGTAATAAAGGGATTATCTATCTTTTAAAACAATAAAAATTCTGGTGTAGACTGTCCCTTTAAATTAAACTTTCATTATTCAGATAGGACTTTTAATTTTAATCAACTTTCCAATTTACTTTTATCATCAAATTTGCTTTTTTCTCTTGGTATTCTTAGTTTAAACTAAACATAGGTAGGCTCATATGCTATTTTCTACGCCTTTGAGGGCTGCCTCTTATCACATGCTTTTTAAATCTCTTTTCAACACAAAGAGACAGAAAGTACACGTGGGCCATATAGATAACACTGTGTACAGGCACAGGGGGTTATTTAAGATTTAGCACAAAACAATGCTAAATTTAAGACAATAGATAATAAAGAGTCACAGTCATGTGATCAGGGGGCTGGAAGAAGGTTCCTAGATACAAGGTAATCACAAAGGTAAAAAGTACATTAATATAACTGTGTTGGTTATGCAAAACTGGGGAATGGGTAATAAAGGGATTATCTATCTTTTAAAACAATAACAATTCTATGGTAGACTGTCCCTTTAAGTAGCTTTCAGTAACAAAGCCCAATTTGCACTGGTGCTTAAACTGAACAGTAGAGGGTGAGGTTGTCAGATAATACCTGGTAGGTACAGGAAACACAGCTAGTGAGAGATAAGCAGACACTGTTTTTTCAGTAGGCACAGGATACCAGATAGGGTCAGGAATAAGGTGAACATACACAGGTATCAGGCAAGTCTGCTTGGCTTTCTGGAACCAGGTGAGCATATGCAGGTGCAAGGTAAGTATGCTTGGTCTCTGTAACAAGGTGAGCATAAACAGGTATCAGGTAAATATGCATGGTGTCTGGAAAAAGGTGAGCATACACAGGTACAAGGCAAGTATGCTTGATCTCTGGAACAAAGTGAGCATTCACAGATATCAGGTAAGTATGCTTGGTCTATGGAATATTGTGAGCATACACAGGTATCAAGTAATTATGCTTGGTCTCTGGAACAAGGTGATCATACACAGGTACAAGGTAAGTATGCAAGAGTCTCTGGAACAAGGTGAGCATACACAGGAAGCAGGTAAGTATGCTTTTGCTTCACAGGAACAAGGTTGGAAGGCAATAACTCATCTCAGAGTGATGGGCACTTGAGGACTGAACCTTCTTGGCATGTAGCACGTCTGATGAGGAGCGGCCATGGTTCCCCCTTTATCACTTGTTCTTATTTCACCATATATCCCTGTGTTGGATTTATGTTTTTATGCACTGAATGGTAATAAACTTTGAAGACTTATTTAATTTTTCTGGAATTGTATACAGGACACTGTGAGTTATTCTTTTAACACCTTTAACTCTGATTCTGATAATGGATAGATGCGCCCGAAGGGAATTAGAACCCAAAGGAGGAGATCAATTGGGCAATCATATTCCCTATGGGTAGGGAGAGTATCAGCTCATTTCTTTTCAAACACATCTTGAATATCTTGGTACATCTCTGGTATTTAAAAAAGAGGTTTTGCTGGAGTCTTGGGTTGGAGGGTAGCATTGATGAGGGACTTAATACAGTGTTGAAGACATAATTGGGATATAAAGTGTACATTTCCAGTTGATAAATAGATGTTGTCTTCATAACCAGGGGAGGCCAAGCAATTAAGAGAACTTGATTCCCAGGCTCAATTATGACTGATACAAAAAGTAGTCTCTTTTGTGATTGGACCAGTTTTCAATGGTGACCCATTAATGAGCTGTATGTGAATTGGCTTTCCTTTAGTGACACTGTGAGTTCCAACTTTTTCGCTGGGTTATTCTGTGAGGGGGTTAGGGTGCATGGAACTCAAAATGTACGAACAGATACACAGAACTGTGAAAGCTTTTTTGATTGATAAGCAAACGCAGAAACAGCAAGTTTGAACATCGGCTCTATGCAAAACAAGGTTCAGAATACTTTAAGTATCATTTGGCACTGGTTCTTAAATTGAACAGTAAAGGATGAGGTTGTCACAGAATACCTGGTAGATACAGCAGGCACAGCTAGTGAGAGGAAAGCAGACACAGGTTTCTCAGCAGGTACAGGAAACCCAGTAGGTACTGTTGATGAGACTGTCACAGTTTACCAGATAGGTACAGCTTCAGAAACATGGTGAGCATACACAGGTATCAGGAAAGTCTGCTTGGCTTTCAGGAACCAGGCGAACATACGCAGGTGCATGTTAAGTATGCTTGGTCTCTGGAAGAAGGTGAGCATACACAGGTATCAGGCAAGTATGCTTAGCTTTCAAAACCAGGTGAGCATACACAGGTGCAAGGTAAGTATGCTTGGTCTTTGGAACAAGGTGAGTATACACTGGTATCAGGTAAGTGTGCATGGTGTCTGGAACAAGGTGAGCATAAGCAGCTACAAGGCAAGTATGCTTGATCTCTGGAACAAGGTGAACATACACAGGTATCAGGTAAGTATTTTTGGTCTCGGGAACAAGGTGAGCATACACAGGTAGCAGGTAAGTATGCTTTTGCTTCACAGGAACTAGGAACAAGATTGGAAGGCAATAACTCAGCCCAAAGTGATGGGCTGAGTGAGCTTTTATAGGTACTCCCACACCTGAGTCCTCCAGGAAGGAGTTCATATAATTAAGATGTGGCCCCTTTAAATCTAGGTAGCGCACGGCTGTGCGTGACTAGAGAGCTGCAGTTGAAGGAGAGCTGGTGGGACTCTAAAATGGAATAAGGCAATCTCTGCAATCGCCGAGACCAGAGGGGCCGGAACAGGAGCTCCGGTGGAGTCTCTTTACAGTTTTATACAAAGTGGCCTACATATAGAGAAAAAGGTAAAAAAGTGATACAGACATTAATGCAGAGATGAAGGGATGTCATATTGGTGGTCTGTGTATTGCAAATTATAAAGGATTATTCTGAAATTGGAGATTATCTTTAAAGTGATGGTAAACTCACTTAAGTTAATTTACATACTTTGAAATTACTTTTAAATATATGCATATTGATGCCAGTATTTGTATTACAAACACACTATATCTATTGTTATAACCCCTTTTTATATGGCTCTGTTCCCTGCTTCTATGCTGCCTCCGTGTCAGAAATTCTTATGCTTCAGTTTGACAGGAAGCTATTGCATCCAATAGGAGCTGCACCATACGCCCTATGTTACCTACTGCCAGCTAGGGATGAGCGAATGTTTCGCAACATTCAAAAAATGAAAAGAATTTTAACACATTTGTTCGTTCGAATCGAATTTCGAATGTTTACATAACATTCTAACATTCGATTTTCTAATGTTCATCTTTTAATTTTTTGATTACATTCGAAAATATTAATTTCGAAAAATTCAAATTTATATTCGTAATAGTATTTCTAATGCTTTCTTTAAATGTAATACACTGTATTCGAATTATGCAATATTCTATATAGAAACATTCGAAATTATATATTTTTATCTATTATGTATCAATTTACTAGATTCCCTCCCTACCACATGAACTATTGAACTTCTGAATAGTATTTGTTAAATAGAATGTTAAATTTGAAATTTCGAATGTGGACATTCAATATAATTATAAACATTCGAATTCGAAAGTGACATTCGAAAACTGTAAATAGCATTCGATTATAGAATTTTTAAGAATATTCGTTCTTATCAACATTCGTATTTAGAATTTGAAGTTCGGTAATAACATTCGTTCTAACATTCAAATTCGGGAATTTACACATTCGCCCATCCCTACTGCCATCACTCTCCCGTGTTGGTAAATTGAAACCGCACCTGCTTGAATTAGAACTGCGCAAGTGCAGTTCGCTACGCTCTTTGCACTGATTACTCGCTGTAAAAAAAGAAAAAAGACGTGCCAATGTCGTCCCTGCAGTAAACAGTAAATTACTATGGTGAAGCAGATTCACTGTTTAAGCAGCGCAAAGAGTGTAGCGAACTGCACTTGTGCAGTTCTACTTCAAGCTGATGCCTCCTGCTCCCTCTGCCAGTGTTACTTGGCGATAGCTGTAACACAATCCCCATTGATGTCTATAGGAAAAAGAAAGTTACGTTAAAACCGAACACCCTACTATAAAACCATAGTCTAAATACCCCTAATCCGCCACCCCCCGACATTGCTGACACTAAGTAAAAGTTATTAACCCCTAAACCACTGCCCTCTGACATTGCCGACATTAACCCCTTAAGGATCAGCGACGTACCCTGTATGTCACTGGCCTTTTTTTGGGACTTGATTGTTTTATAGCGCAGTCTTGCCACCAGCGTTGAGACTGCTCTATTCCACAAAGCCTGCTGGAGGGAGGGCATTAATAGCGTATTCTTGCTAGACTTGTGCTAGTATGTCCTGAAAAAACCCTTAACGACCAGTGACATACAGGGTACATTGTGGTCATTAAGGGGTTAAATAAACCTATTGACCCCTAAATTGCCGGCCCCCACATCGCTACTAAGAACATACATTTATTAACCCCTAAACCGCCGGCCTCCACATCGCAACTACTAACCTAAACCTATTAACCCCTAAACCGCCACCCCCCCCACATCGCAAAACACTAAATTAAACCATTAACCCATAAACATAAAAAAACTAACTTTAAATTAAAATTACAATATAACTATTTTAAAATAAATAAAAACTTACCTGCAAAATAAACATAACCCTAAGATTAAACTATAAATTAACCTAATATTACTATTTAAAAAAACAATTAAATAAACTAAAAATAAAAAAACTAAATTACAATATTAAAAAATCCTAACACTACAAAAAAAACTAAAAATAACTTTACAAAAAAAATTACGAAAATTAAAATTAAATCTAACATTACAAAAAAACAAAACACACTAAAATTACGAAAAATAAAAAATAGCTAAGAATACAAAAATAATAAACAAAATTATCCAAAAAAAACCTAATCTAATAGCCCTATAAAAACAAAAAAGCCACCCAAAATAAAAACACCCCTAACCTATTATTAAACTACCAATAGCCTTTAAAAGGGCCTTTTGTAGGACATTACCCTAAGTTAAACAGCTCTTTTACCTAAAATAATTACAAACTCCCCCCTAAAAGTAAACCCCCCCACCCAACCAACCCCCCAAAATAGAAAAACCTAAGTCTTAAAAAAAAACTAAGCTACCCATTGCCCCATAAGGGGCATTTGTATGGGCATTGCTCTTTTTCGCCCATAAAAATAAAAAAGCCCTAATCTAAAAAAAAAAGACCTAACACTAACCCCAGAAAATCTACTCACAGTTCCTGACGTCCAGACATCCATCTTCATCCAGGAGGCAAGAAGTCTTCATCCAGGCAGCGACATCTTCCTCAATCATTGGGGCATCTTCTATCTTCATCCCAGTGGCACAGAGCTGTGGTGGCATGGAGCTGAGAAGAACCACCGGTGGCGACAACATCCAGTGTGGAGCCTCCTCTTCATGCCATCACCGCCTCACACTAAAGCTATTCAAATTAGCCGATAGAATTTAAACAGCTCTCATCCTATTGGCTGATTTGAATTTCCAGCGAATATAAAAGGGGTACCTTGCATTCAAGCTTCAGTGTGCAGTGGTGATCGCATGAAGAGGAGGCTATGTGCTGGATGTCGTCGTCGCCACCGGTTCTTCTCAGCTCCGCGCAGGGGCGGTTCTACACAGGGGCCCACAGGGGCCAGTGCCCCTGTAAAAATGTACTAGAAGGTATCAATTGCTAAATGCAATTGAAAGAATGTACTTGATTAGCACTCAACAGCATGGGGTCAAATACTTGCCAAAGATACCATAGGTAAAGAAGCCCAACATAGGGCGGATTAAAACTTAACTTTTAATAAGAATATTAATATAAATATGAAAAATTAAAAAATCACAGACAGTGTGATGGTGAAAGAATGCGACTCAGAAGGAGGGTTATCTAATTATATATATTGTAATTTCCCGGTATGTTCTCCAGAGGATGTACCTAAAATTTCAAAGGGTGCTACATACACCTCGTGTGTCACCCTCGTTATTAGGGTCATATATCACATTCGAGGTGTGGTTGTCCCACTTATCATTGTACTTTCCTCTGTGAGATGGGTGTGAGTGATAATAATCACTTGTTGTGGACCTGGGTTGGGGGTGTCCCCACCGGTTATCAAAATATTAATACATAATAATTAATGATTATATAATATTCTGTATAATAACCCACGGGTGTCTTTCCACTCAAAAGATGGCTTAAACAGTATTTACACCTTCTATATTTATGAAACAAATTATCACTTATGGATTGAGAGTATTGGTATTGACGTGTAGTTATCATACAACATATACCATATAATATCGATTCCACTTTATAATCTCTATAGAATGGGATTGGCCACCTGGTGTATATATGTGAGTTATCAATAGTACCACCCTAGGTTGGGGTAGCACTACTGTACTAAATAGTGTAGTTCTTACTTATCAGTTGATCCGCTAGGATATATAATTAATTACACCTAGAAAATTATTATAATACATAATAATTAATGATTATATAATATTCTGTATAATACCCTACGAGTGTCTTTCCACTCAAAGATGGCTTAGACAGTATTTACACCTTCTATATTTATGAAACAAATTATCACTTATGGATTGAGAGTATTGGTATTGATGTGTTATCATATACCATATAATATTGATTCCACTTTATAATCTCTATAGAATGGGATGGCCACCTGGTGTATATATGTAAGTTATCAATAGTCCCACCCTAGGTTCGGGTAGCACTACTGTACTAAATAGTGTGGTTCTTACTTATCAATTGATCCGCTGGGATATGTAATTAAATACACCTTGGAAATGGGGTCCAGAAATATTCCCCTGGTTGTAAGAGTAATGGGATCTTTGATATTATTTTATTGTTCTAATAGTGCAATACTCTATACTCGTAAATGTATAGCTCTGGGCGTTTGTTAGAATAATTTTATGATATCTTTAATTCTGTTAATTATATCCCACTTAAAGAGCTAAACATATATATATGGACCCAGTATGGTATCTGCTAGTTATTACTGGATGTAGATACCTAATATTGTAGGCTGAATGCTTTAGTGTCCGGTACTTTACATAATACAGGGGTGCTTAGATCTTACTGTAAACTGATTGCAACAATTTCTCACTATATACTTTTTATTTTTGATACAGAGGATCAGGGCCCCCTTCCCATAATATATCAGTTTAAGTTCCCAGGTTACTTATGGTTGCGGTTCGTGGGGTGCTTCTATGAATACTAGTAAGTTAGCGGTTTTGCCAAAGCCGTTTTTGGCGAAACATGTCAGGGCAGCCGGAGAATATTTCTCCTTTTTAACTATACAGCAGTGTGATTTGATGAATGAATGCGTAATTAGAATTTAATTTAAAACGGTATATGTGTGTGTGAGTGTGAGGAGTGGAGGCATCTGAGCCGCAAAACTGCTAACTTACTAGTATTCATAGAAGTACCCCACGAACCACAACCATAAGTAACCTGTGTACTTTAAACTGATATATTATGGGAAGGGGGCCCTGATCCTCTGTATCAAAAATAAAAAGTATATAGCGACTCAGCTTATCATAATAACTTGGGAGAGTTAACGGCAACAATTTTAATACCCAGGTTCTGTTACCAGTTACGCTATTGTCTAACCAATGTTATATATGATTAAATAGCGGAACAAGCTGAAAACTCATGGTTAAGATATTATATGTATGCAGGAGATACACAAAACTGTGTATTGAACATACTACCTGATCTAGCACGGGGTTAATACTGATACTGCTCACCCGGCGGTTGTAAACAGAATCTGACAACACGTAAGGAATTTGATACCAAGTAATAAAGTTACTGTTACTGGCACAACGGTGGTCCCTGTATACACAAAGCCAAAAGAAAATCTCACTGATATTATAATTACTGTTTAACAAGCAGTCTATTGCTTGAAGTTGTTGCAATCAGTTTACAGTAAGATCTAAGCACCCCTGTATTATGTAAAGTACTGGACACTAGAACATTCAGCCTACAATATTAGGTATCTACATCCAGTAATAACTAGCAGATACCATACTGGGTCCATATATATATATATGTTTAGCTCTTTAAGTGGGATATAATTAACAGAATTAAAGATATCATAAAATTATTCTAACAAACGCCCAGAGCTATACATTTACGAGTATAGAGTATTGCACTATTAGAACAATAAAATAATATCAAAGATCCCATTACTCTTACAACCAGGGGAATATTTCTGGACCCCATTTCCAAGGTGTATTTAATTACATATCCCAGCGGATCAATTGATAAGTAAGAACCACACTATT